>NW_027449754.1:0-63447 GCF_964194025.1 Convolutriloba macropyga
GATTCGTGATTTTTTTGTAGTTATTAAAGCGTGATTTTGTTCAAAAAGCTTGTGCGCGCGAGGCTATGTTCAGATTATCATTCGATCAATTTCGGTTATATCCAGTCTTTCATGCCTTTGAAGTTACCTAAATTCAGATTTTCATGCGTCCATTTGTTTTTCAAGACAGTGCGACGTGAACGAACGACGTTCCCCCTTGTGCGTTCATTTTAGTCGACACATATCGCCGGAAGAAAAGCCGGCTTTGCCTTGAGTTTTGTCTATTGCAGAAGCGAAAGAGCCAAAATCATTTCAATCTCTTTGATAGGATTTTTTCCTCCGACTAAGTAGTGCAGGCTGTTTTTTTTCTCATGGTAGTTTATAATTTGACTAGGCAAGCGAAGTAGGTAACAGCAGGTGTTTATTGTCAAACTTGAGCAAACAAATAATCCACAAAATTAATAGGTTTTTTAAATGATTTTTTCGATTTTATTCCCCCTTATATCAATACTTTTACAAATGTGGATGCTGAATTTCTCCTGATCACTGAAATCTGATTTTCATTGTCAAATTTTTCATCTAATATCAGCGACTATTTTTCTAAGTTATTTTCCAAGTTAAACTGTTTTTCAGTTCAAATTTTAACACTGCTATTGATTTTGCTATGATAAAAATCGTAAAATTTGTGCTTGAAGTGGTTGCTTTGCATTATTTGACTTTGATGCGAGAAACTGATGCGAAAGGAGACGACGCTCCTACACCTTTAGTTTTCTCAGTACCCGGCACCTTCTCCGGCTTAAACAATTCTGAAGACGACAATGAGAGTAATTTGTGTTCACGTTTAGAATCTGGTAAGTTAATCAAATAATTCACCAGTTACTGTTTCAAATTTGGCCTTTGAGGCAGTCAGCAGTAATAAAAACTTCTGGAAACATCTTGATCAATTTCAAGAGCGTTGAAGTTATTGTTGGTTTGCGTTACGGGATCTAACCAGGTGCAACTACAGTGAAGTTGGACCAGTAATTGGATTCGAACCAGCGTCTCTTACTTGCAAGCTATGCGGTCTAAGCACTGCATCGGAGCATATGGTCATAATTTGTCCAAACTGGGCTTCGCTTTTGAACCTCTCTCTCGTTCTTTCTTTTCCTGTAAATTTCTTCAACAAAGTTTCCATTTATTAAATAGATTTTTTAACAAGCTATATCAAGTTTATAATCCACAATTTACATTAGGTTGATCTATATCCAACTTCTAACAGTCTGGATTGTGCCACACTATAGCCAAATTCAACACATCAGGGTTCTAGGAACATGGACCACCATATGGTTTAGCCCCCCCCCCCAAAAAAAAAGAGAGGCGAAACCTCAATTCTGATTGGTCTGTTGATAAAAGTTTTACTTTTTGGTGAAACCTACCCCGTCAGATTTTTCCCAGGCTTTTCCAAAGCTGAAGGTCAGTAACCTTTTCATACGAGCAACAAAGTTTCGGAAACAAACTGCTAATTTGTCCGCTCCGTTGACTGAAAAATTATCAAATTCGAGTTTTGATCCTGAATCAGCAGTATTTTTTCAAGTATATTTGAAAAAAAATTTGAAAAAAGGATGCATCACAATTGACACAGATGCAGAATGAAGTTGAATGCCCTCGAGAAGCACGTTATTGAAGTAGAACAAATATAAATCTAAAGACAAAATTGATTGATCGAAACCTGCCTGCATTATCAATTAATGATATTACCACCCACTTTTCATGCGGAAGAAACTTTGATACGAGCAGAAGCTGCGATACAGGACATCAATCATCCTCCCCAGACGGCCAAGTTTCGATATATTGGTGAAAACTGAGCTTTGAGGAGCAAAAAATTCTTGGTGGGGTTTGTAAGTTCTCTGTAAGTATGGAGGAGAAGCTAACGGAAAATTGGAGGCTTACGAAGAGAATATGCATTCCAATACGGTCTAAGAAAACCTACCATATCAGTCTCCAGTATTCAGTTAAGTTGGGTATATTATATGCGAGTGACCTAAAAAATGTTTCCAATCAGGACTTGGGAGACTCTATGAAATAAACAAGCGAATTCAGAGGAAGCAAGATTCTAATATGCAAAGGAAAAGATATTATTCAAGTGTTCCCAGAAACTAAAAGAAAATCTAAAGAGCACCGCCAACGCCAACTTGTAGTGTACACATTTGTAACGGCTGCTCTCCTTGTGTTTCATATAGAAAGTTTTACACCGCCCAGTTCGTTCTGAGTGGTTACAAAATCTGTCCGGATACTTCGTTTATGCAGTTTGCTTTTGTAACTGTATATCCGTTCTGCTGTACTTACCGTTGCATTAACTATTCAGTTCGTAATTATTGGCTAACCTTAGTTTTTTCAACTATCAATTTGAACTGGATTGCTACAGATCACACAATACGGGATCTCTTTATGTATACCAGTTCAATCCGATAGAAAACACAAATCGAAGACAAAGATATATGTCTAAGACCTGTTTGTGCAAAAATATTTAAATATAAACTTAAGTTGGCTTTTGCTGTTTGTACTCACAAGATGAGAATACCAGAAGTTGGGGTTGTAACAGTTGAATTTCAGCTCCAATAATTCGTAGATACAAGACACAGTAACAGAATTTACTGCTCAAGAATAATATTTTTGAATACAAGACACAGTAACAATTTACTGCTCAGGAAATATTCTAGTTCAAGACACAGTAACACGTTATTTACTGCTCAAGACAATTTGTTTGTTACAATACTTTGCTGAGTTATACTTTAAGCCGTTTTCTGCGGCTGCTACGTTGAGTTCTGTGTGTTGCTTTTTGTTATTTCCCCCTTTTCTCTTTTTTATCACGTGAGAAACTGTAAATAGAACTAGAACTATAACTATAACTATTAAAATGACTAGGACAACAGAAAAAGTTTTTTTGCTTTTTTCCCCGCCTACGCAAGCTCAGCGAGCTCAGTTCCAACATCGCCGGCCCTGTTTTCCTTCGTGAAGACATCCTCATCCATTGATAGTACTTGAGCGAGCTTCACCACAGGCCTATTGTAGACTCCTTCTTTTGTTTGAATTGTTGCTGATCGAATTTTTTAGTCAGAACCCTCCATAGTTTCTGTTACTCGACCAATTTTGTAATATCCTCGTTTGTCACTGTCTTCGACCATCCAAACGAGATCACCTTTGTTCAGAATTCTGTTTGATTCACAATTCCATTTTTGTCGATTGTTCAATATTGGCAGATACTCTTTTCTTAATCTGTCCCAGATGAGATCGGAGTACGCTTGTGTTTGTCGGAAGAGCTTTCTATGATTAACAAGCTCTTCTGCGCATGGTAGGTATGGTAAGCAAACATTTTTGTTGCCAAGCGGGAAGTGGTTTGGAGTAACAGATTCCAAATCATTTACATCCGAACTGACTGGTGTCAAGAGTCTTGCATTCAACGTCTGCTCAACAAGACACATTGTTGTTGAAAGAACATCTTCCGTAATTGATCGGTTCCGCAACACTGCGTACTTTGCTTTCTTGCAACTTCTGACCAGTCTTTCCCATACTCCTCCAAAGTGAGGTGCGGCCGGCGGATTGAGCTTCCATCTGATTCCTTGTTGAACCAAATGTTCCTCAATTCGTTTTTTGCTCCATGCTGCGCCATACTCTTTGAACTCCCGGTCTACTCCAATGAAGTTGGTTACGTTGTCACTGATCATTTTTATGGGTTTGCCTCTTCGAGCTATGAACCGCATAATTGCATTTACACAACTGTTAGTGTCCAACTTTGGAACTATCTCTATATGTACGGCTCGCTCTATTAGACATGTGAACAAACAACACCATCGTTTTTCATTTCTGCGCCCAATTTTAACTGTAAACGGGCCAAAGTAGTCTACTCCAATATTTGCAAAAGCAGTTGAAGCATCAAGCCTTTCTGTCGGTAGCTCAGCCATCACTGGAGTCATTGTTTGTGCTCTGCCTCATCGGCAAGTGATGCATTTGTTTTTTATTCAACAAAAGGCATTCCTTACGCCAATAATTCAAAATCGTTGCTGAACTATGTTTTTGACATGCTCAGTCCCTTCACGGGAATTGCTCTTGTGCTCGTTACGCAAGAATAATTCCACAACATGGTGTTTCCAATCTAACAATATTGGATGCTTTGCGTTGAAGTCCAATTGACTTTTGCCTATTCTGCCTTTGGCACGAATAAGTCCCCTTTGGTCAATGAAAGGTGAAAACTGGAGTATTTTGCTGTTTTTGGAATTTCCTTTTCAGCCTTGAGAGATTTCATCTCTTCAGCAAACTGTTCTTGCTGCAGTAGTCTGAAGATGCTTGCTTGTGCACCATCTCTTCCTGCAACACTTAGTGTTTTTGTTGCAGGTTTGTTTTTTTTAAATACACGCTGTACGTATGCCATTGTATTTACTAGTCAATTGAAGTTGCTGAATTGTCCCCACTGAATCATCGGCTTGTTCTCTTCAACCTTTGCTGAGAAGACCATTTGGTCGTTTTGTTCGTCTGAAGCAAATGTTAAATTCACCTGTTCAGGGCATTCGCTCTCTGGCTGCTTCAACCAGGCCGGCCCAGTGAACCATTCGCTTCTCTTAAATTCGTCAACATTGATCGCTCGTGTTCCGATGTCAGCTGGATTGTTAATACAACTCACATGAATCCATTGTGAAAGATTAGTTGTATCCAAAATCTCAGCTACTCTGTTTGCAACAAACACCTGTTGCCTACGGTGGGAGCTATGAATCCATTGCAGAACAGTAGTGGAGTCTGTCCAAAAGTTACAACTGTGAATCTTCGTTTCGTGTTCCTTCACTATCTGTTCTTTAAGTCTCACTGCCATCACTGCTGCTTGTAGTTCCAAGCGTGGTATGGAAAGGTGTTGCAGTGGTGCAACTCTGCACTTTCCGATTACAATTGCTAAGTCTGCTGAGTATTCTTTGGGCTTTGAACGTAGGTATGCCACTGCGCACATTGTGTCTGCAGATGCGTTGGCAAACACATGAAGTTCCCATTTGTCCTTGGCTGTGCTGAAGTATCTTCTATCAATGCTGGTTTGCGCTACTTCTGGAAGCTGCGCTTTCCACTTCAGAAACTCTTCTTCTTCGCTAGGTTCTACTAAGTTGTCCCATTCTTGTCCATTTTTGGTCCAGATGCTCTTCAGGAATCGTTTCATATGGACACTGAATGGTGCAAACAGTCCAGGAGGATCAAACACTGAAGAAACTAGAGATAAGATCTTCCTTTGGGTGATTGGGGTCTCAGATTCTTTGCTTGTACCTCTACAAACCTGTAGACTATCATCAGTTATCGTCTACTGAAACCCAATCACCGATGACCCTTCCTGGCTGGGCTCTACTTCAACCTGCTTTGTTTTGCTGATTGATCTTAAGTCCTCTGGGATTGCGTTGGTTCCCGCGTCGCTGTTGGTGATCCACTTCTTCAGTTCAAATCCATGTTTTGAGAGAAGACGTTGCAGTTGTTCGAAAACCTTGATTGCTTCTTCAGGTATTTCGACTGACTTGATGAAATCGTCCATGTAGAAGTTGTTTTGGATTGTTTTCGCTGCAATTGGGAACTCCTCCTCGCTATCGATGGCTACTCGCTTCAGAGCGTAGTTGGTACATGTTGGTGAACTCTTTGCTCCGAAAACACGACGTTGATACTCGTAAATTTGCACAGGTTCGTTCATTGTTGGTCGCCACAAGAATCTCAAGCAGTTTTTATCCCGTTCAGGAACTTGCACTTGCAGAAACATTGATTCAATATCTGCGGTTAGGGCAATTGGTCCTTCTCGAAATCTGAATAATGTTCCGATCAATCCGTGTAGTAGATCGGGTCCGGCCAACAACTTGTCATTTAGGGAAATATCCTTGTATTTTGCTGCAGCGTTGCAAACACGGCGAACTTTACCCGGTTTGTTGGGGTTTAGTAATGGATGGTGTGGCTTTAACTTCCGATTTACCAAGGATCTTCACAAATCTCGTTTCAACATCTATATCAATTGACTGTTGATACAATTCTTTTAAATTTGGATCTCGTTGGAATCTTCGTTCCAGTGAGTAGAGCTGACCAAGGGCCGAGCCGTAGTTGTTTGGAAGATTGGGTTCTGGTTCACTCCAGAGCATGCCCACTTCGCACCGCTCGCCCGTAAACTTTGTTGTGCTCTCTAAAAACTTCTGAGCTTGCTGCTCGTTCTTTGATTGACTTACAACATTTATTTTGGAAACATAAGTTTCTATGTCCCCACCATGATTGTATAATTTCGGCCACTTTCACATCTTCTGTGGAGGCGAAATAACAAACATTTTGACTTTTCTTGGCTGTCATGGGACCACTGACTACCCATCTTAATTCTGTTAAGACGGTGAAAGGCTCACTTTGTGTTCCAATCTTTTAGTCCAATGGACGTTGAATTTCGTAGGCATCTAGTCCAAGTATGATGCCTACTTCCATCAGGTTGAATGTTCTGTTAGTGAGAACTTTCAGGTGTCTGAAGTTTTTCTTCCGTTCCTTGTAATCATATGTTGTGTTTCCCAACGAGATTGTGGTAACGCTTCAATTGAATGCACCTTTGAATGTAGTCCCTTTATTGTGATAGGAACCTTCTCTGTCCTCAAATCTTGCGTACCATGTATGCCAGCTATGTTCAAGGTAACGTCCGTGCCTTTGGCTTGTAGTTGATCCTTAACACTTTGATCGATGAATGATACTGTTGAACCACTATCGAGGAAAGCGTAGGTAGTCAACCTGTTACCAGCACTCTGAACCAATACCGGAACTATTTGAAGAAAACTAGTAACTTGGTTACTCTGGTTGATTGTTGCTGCGCTTACGTTAACTGCGTGACTACCCTCGTCCATTTGGTTATCTTAGTGTAGCAGTCTGTTGTGCTTTTTGGTACATCCATTTATACCGCACGGGTGGACATTACAATCTTTGATTGCATGCCCTTTCCCCAGACATCCATAACATAAGCGTTCTTTCTCACTGCTGCATAGCGATCGGTGACATTCATTTTCTTAAATATTGGACAGTTCCAAATTTTATGAGTGCCATCCGCTAGTGGACAATTGTTGTTTTGCATTTGCTTCGTTTCGTTCGCTTTTGAACTCACACTAATATTTGACGATTTTGAGAATCCTTTTTCCTTGTTAGCGTTTGGTTGATCATCTTCCTTTCGTATGCTCTTGGTTGATGGCATTCCTTCGTGGACAAAAGCCATTCGAGCTAACCACTTTTCAAGGAGAGTGAGATCCGGTCTATCCTCTTGACACTCGTCAACGAAGAAGAACCACTTTTTTTTCAAGTTTGGGGGCAGTTTTTCAATTGCCACTTGCGGTGTTGAACTTGAACGCAGGTTGCCCTCATAATTGTATTGCTTCAGTACATTAACTAGGTTGCTGATTGTTATTGAGTAATTAATTATCGCAGTTGAGTCGTGCATTCGAATTGGTTGTTGTTTGCGCAATATGTTAAGCTGAGCGTCGACAATTAGGTAAGATCACCTAAACTTCCGTCCCAGGAGTAGAGTTCCCACGCTTGAGCGTAGAATTCTCCCGAATAGCCCATTCCTGATATAGCTGACTTTGCTTTACCTGTCAACAAAGTTTTCAAGTGGCTCATTTTCTCTGAGTCGGGTATATCGCGATGGTGAACCGTTGTTTTGAACATATTCGACCCCTCCGGCCACTCTAAGGGGTTTCCGTCGAAGCAACTCAAATTCAACTTAGGTAGCTGACTACTACTGCTTGGTTTATTGCGCTTAAGCTTGTCTTGTTCCCGGGCTGCGCTGACACGCTCTCCACTGGTGACCGTGACTGAAGTACACCTTTGCGATTGAAGCCTACCCTTGGATAATTGTTGTCGATCCTGGTTTTTGCACGCTCGAAACTATAATCGTGCAAGTTGGAGAATTTATCCGAGTTTTCGAGCCAACCGGAAACGTCTTTTTTCTTCGGGGTTTTCCTGTTGAATGGTGATCTACTTCAAATACTAGGGGCTTCACTATTATCAGAATCTGGTGCTCTTGCGTCAAGAGCTTCTTTCTCGTATTCCAGTTTCAGTGCACCTTCTTCTTCAAATAATTGCATCTCCATTTCAAGCTCCTTCCTTTTCAATTCGAATTCAATTTGCTTCAACCTCATTTTTGATGCAAAGTTTTTCTCTAGAGCCGCAGGCTTTTCTGCTTTTTTAGCTCGTTTATCAGAGGAGGCCTTTGAATCATTGTCCCTGTTTGGGTTTCCATGTTCAGCAGTTTGTTGAGAAACTCCTACATCAGACTGTGAAGTTTTAGCGGCAGTTGGTTCAGCCCCGCTTGTCAATTGTGCAGTTTGATTCTGTTTATCCGTCATGTTTGTTTCTCCGTGGATATACGGTAACCACTCTGCGTTCAAATATTGAAAGTATTTTTCTGTCTTGACTTTGCGTTTTAAACAAATATCTGGGTCTCGGAGAGTCTCAGCTTTCTTATTCACAAGTTTTTGAACTTTGGCGTCCAATTGGAGTATCTGCTGATAAAACTCTTGAGCTTGCTTTGTCGATCTCGATTCTTAATGAGCTCAAAACCTTATTTTTGTTTCTCAAACCAGTTGTTCCGCAAGTTGTTGATCTGTCGATCCAAAACGCTTTAACTGTGTGATGGAGTCACTTCTTGTGTACTTCGGGACTGCAGCTTGAAACTCTACAGCTCGTTTGTTTGTTTGTTTTAATTGAGTTTTGCTTTTCAACGTTCCTATTTGTTTTTCCTAATTGGCTTTGCGTTGTTGAATTGCTCGTTGAGTTTTGTTTTCGTTCGTCGATGACTTCATCACTTCGACAGTTGGGTTGGACAGCAGTTGATTCCACTGTCCCAGTTGGCGGACCAAATGTAACGGCTGCTCTCTTTGTGTTTCACAAAGAAAGTTTTACACCGCCCAGTTCGTTCTGAGTGGTTACAAAATCTGTCCGGATACTTCGTTTATGCAGTTTGCTTTCGTGACTGTATATC
Organism: Convolutriloba macropyga; assembly: GCF_964194025.1. NCBI lineage: Eukaryota > Metazoa > Xenacoelomorpha > Acoela > Convolutidae > Convolutriloba > Convolutriloba macropyga. The sequence goes on from NW_027449754.1 coordinate 8,969, forward strand.
CGTTCTGCTGTACTTACCGTTGCATTAACTATTCAGTTCGTAATTATTGGCTAATCTTAATTTTTCAACTATCAATTTGAACTGGATTGCTACAGGTCACACAATACGGGATCTCTTTATGTATACCAGTTCAATCCGATGGAAAAAACCTTTGTGCAAAAATATTTAATTTTAAACTTAAGTTGGCTTTTGCTGTTCGTACTCACAAGTTGAGAATACCAGAAGTTGGGGTTGTAACAGTTGAATTTCAGCTCCAATAATTCGTAAATACAAGACACAGTAACAGAATTTACTGCTCAAGAAAATATTTTTGAATACAAGACACAGTAACAATTTACTGCTCAGGAATATTTCTAGTTCAAGACACAGTAACACGTTATTTACTGCTCAAGAATAATATTTTTGAATACAAGACATAGTAACAATTTACTGCTCAGGAATATTTCCAGTTCAAGACACAGTAACACGTTATTTACACGCAGACAGTAACACGCTCAATACAATTTGTTTTTTGCAATGTTTTGCTGAGTTATACTTTAAGCAGTTTTCTGCGGCTGCTACGTTGAGTTCTGTTTGTTGCTTTTTGTTATTTCCCCCTTTTCTCTTTTTTCTCACGGGACAAACTGTAAGTAGAACTAGAACTATTACTATAACTTTTAAAATGACTAGGACAACAGAAAGTGTTTTGTTTCTATTTTCCCCGCCTACGCAAGCTCAGCGAGCTCAGCTCCAACAACATTGGAGCTTTACCTCAGCGAATGGCGCTATATGACAACTTCAATTGTTGTTGAATGATGCAACATATTTCTGAACTACGTCGTAGATTTGCTCAATAATACAAAAATAAAAAAAATCAACGTTTTTATGTAATTTATAATTTTCTCTCTGCTGTACCTTTCTTCTTTTTTATTAGAAAACGACCGGTTAAAATTAATGGAGTATGTATGGATGTGTAAGATCTTAAAACACTAGACGACCCCTTTAACTTTATATCAGTTTACAATTACCACGATGTTAACACGAATAATAGAAAGTTCGCAATGAAAACTTATGAAAAAGCTCACGAACCTCAGGTTATCAATCCTTTTCTAACTGAGAAACCTTTGGTTTTTAAACAGAAGAAATTGTCAGTGTCATTGTTTTATTCTAGTCAAAAATGAAAAAAACTTTACATTTTTTATCGGTATCGTCATTTTTGTTTGATGTTTAACATAAGAAACATTCGGTGTCGTCGCCTTTTTTAAACGTAGAAAGACATTGGTATCGTCGTTCTTTAAAGATATTAAAGCATCGTTGTTGTCCTGTTTCAAACGTACGACAGATTTGGTATCGCCGTTTTTGAACGTCAGACAGATCCGGTACAGTCGTTTTTTAAACGCAGGAAAGCATCGATATCAATGTCAGAAGATAGGAGTTTTTTCGAACGCGATAATCTGAATAGAGGTGATTTGAGCGCAGTCTAATCAGAGGGGGATTTACGTCGCAAGATTTTAGGAAGATGATAATAATGTAAAATACTGCCGGAAAATTACCTCAAATTGATTAAAAAATCAGCTTTTAAAAATGTTTGTTTTTTTTCTGGTGGTGTTTCAATGGTTAAGTAACTTAAAAAAACAGTAACTGAAAATTGAAAATTTTGAATGATATGTCGTTAGTTCTTTTACAAATAATAATTATGCAGTTTTTGTGATGCATAAGATACATTTTTGAAAGAAATAGCCACAGCTAAATTTCTGCAACGTCTGAAACAGTGAAAAACCAAATGCAAAATTTAAGCTATTTTTAAACATTGATCCTTCCCAAGTCGAGGAGTCCGCTCAAATTCCGCTCAAGAAAATGCAAGAGATAACCGGAATGAGCGGAATTTGACCGGAATGAGCGGAATCGATAAAAAATAATGCAAGAAATGAGCGGAATTTGAGCGGAATAAAAAATGCAAGGAATGAGCGGAATTTGAGCGGGAAAAAATGCAAGAAATGAGAGGAATTTGATCGGAATAAAAAATGCAGGAAATGAGCGGAATTTGACATGACCAAAAAATGCATGCACTTTTAGCGGAAACATTGAACTTCGGGAAACAGGGAATGTATGTACATTAGGAGTTTCTGAAATGAACAACAATAGCGAAATTTTAAAGTAACGGTTTAAAGAATCTTTAAAAATTTTGAAATCATAACAACAGGAAACGCAGTGGTTTTAAAGTGGATCAACTTGAATCCAATCTCTCTTCTTATATATTATATCAAAAACTAGTATTCCTGCATAAAAAAGATCATTGGAACAGACCCAAATTGAGCTATGATCAGACTATCCAGACTGAAATGACCTCTGATCAGACTTTCCAGATCAAAATGATCTCTGATCAGACTTTCCAGACCAAAATGTCCTCTGATCAGACCTTCCAGACCAAAATGTCCTCTGATCAGACCACAATTGCGCACAAACAAGTTGAAAAATTAACGCACGCCATTATATTCATATCTGTTTATTTATTTTCAAATTGTTTCTCCTTTCAATTGGTTTTGGAGATTATACTTCTACGACAAAAGCCTCTTCTACTTAAACTCGGACTCCACTTTGACAGCAAACAAACTTAAAGTAGCTGCTGATTTACCATAATTTTAAGGTCCTTAATGCACTTCATTAAATTGGGTGTTGAACAATTCGCCCCGCTGATTCAACAGTAATTTTAAAGCAATTGAAACATTTCTCATAGGGAAAATTTTTCCTTCGAAAACATCAGGATCTCGCCAACAAGTAATTACAATATGTCCGTAAAAATTGTCAAAGAATTTTGCATATTCAAAATTTAAAACACGAAATAGCTATTAAAAAAATATGCGTCCAAAAAAATAAACTTTGTAATGTTGGCATCATAAAATTTGTCAGTAGCATTGCATTGGCTGTCATTTCATCAATATGCTGAATTGTTTTTTCTACTCAGACATAAAAAGGTGTGCTAAACGGACCACTCAAATACCATATAACGAATTTTGGCAATTGAGTAGTGAATTGAACTTTTTTGAGAAACAAGTTTTAAAAGATAATTATCTAAACAATAATTTGATATACTTCAAGATATTTTTGTAATTCGCAGTTGCAATCTCATAGTTCAGAGTTCAAATTTTCCAGATTCCAAATCTAATGCAACGTTGATACTATGTTCGGTTTGCATCTCTTTTTGTCAAATATCTTATTTCAAAAAGTTCCTTCAAATCAATTTATACATTTGGGTTTCGACTTCTCCTTTCTAATGGATTTTAGGAGTTTATAACTTCTACGACAAAAACTATTTAATTTTGAACTCATTCTCCATGTTGACAGCTAAGAAACTTCAACTAGCGATTTACCGTAGACTATCAAAAAATGGCTTTTATCCGGAAAACAATGTGGGATAAAGTTTTGATCAAAATTTTCCGATATTCTTTAATTAGAAAAAAATAATGCATTGAAAATAATGATCGAAAAATAGAAAGCATGTGTAGTTTTTGATAACGGCTGCATGAAATTATTTTACGAGATATTTTGATTCCAAGTACATCTGAGAAATAGCAACAGCTAAATTTGTGCAACGTCTCAAACAGTGAAAAACCAAATGCAAATTTTAAACTGTTTTTAAAGATTGATCTAGCGATTTACCGTAGCGATTTCTCAGATGTATTTGGAATCAAAATATCTCGTAAAATAATTTCATGCAGCCGTTATCAAAAACTACACATGCTTTCTATTTTTCGATCATTATTTTCAATGCATTATTTTTTTCTAATTAAAGAATATCGGAAAATTTTGAACAAAACTTTATGATCCCACATTGTTTTCCGGATAAAAGCCATTTTTTTGATAGTCCTACTTGATTTCTTGTTTCAATATACAAAACACTGATGTTCTAAAAAAAGTAAAAGATTTCACTTTCTGGCGATTGTTAATATCAACAGTTTTAGATGCTTACATTTAGTTTGGCGGACTATAAGTTGTGCTATAATGTGAAAAAGTATTATTTCAGAGAGAGCGACAAATGAAATTATATAGGTGAAAGTTTAACATCCTATGTAAATTTAGCAGTTTTTCCAGCTTTTGTTTAGTTTTTGTGGTCTGATCGGTTTGTTCTCGTTTTGGCAACGAATTTTGGAGTACATCCATCGTTTCATGAACGGCTGCATGAAATGATTTTACGAGATATTTTTGATTCCAAGTACATCTGAAGCTGCGTTCTCAATTTATTTTAATTTTATTTGTATCGTCACTCCATGAAAAAATGTATAGGTAAAATTTAAATTTTTTTTTCAAATTTTGAACTACGGGCAGATTCATGCCCAAATTTCGCAATTTTATTTGTTTGCAAATTTGATATTGCTCATACCGTTAAGTGAAAATACTGGTTTGTGAAAATAGATATATAGATTTTGCCACTTGTGCCACTGTTGAATGACACTTTTGTCCTCATCATGAATATGAACAAACAGTCTATGGATGTTTTCGCTTAATCAAAACTATAGTTAGCAGAGTAAGTGGCTTGCGTTTTACGTAAACTTTGTTAAAATTGGTTAACCTTCGGTAAATTTCGGTTAATTTTGGTAATCTCGTCACCTTCATGGGCGCATCAGATGCATTCACCCACTTGAATTAAAACACAAATAACATTTGTATTAAGGAAACAGCATGCAAAATAGATGGAGCATGTCAAAAATTAGAACATTTTCACTGTTTACACTGACGATTTATTTTTTGTCTTGAGCCGAATGAGGCAGGATGTTTCACTTTTTGGAAATAAAATCGATTTAGGCAATTTTTGTGTTCCTTCGGTTTGTTGTTTGTCGGCGTATTTTCTTTTTCTTTGGAAAACTCATACATTGCGCGTCACAGATTCCATAGAGAATTGTGTACATTTAATACAAAATTCATTAACAGTTTTTCAAAACCACCTGACGCAATTACTACACTTCAGAACTGTTTGTATGTCCACTGCTTGAAATATTAAACAACCTATTCATAACTACTCAGAATTTTAATTCATTTTTCAAAAAAAAGCTACTTTCATCAATTGATACAATTTTTGTTGTGGTCGTTTATTTCTACCGCCAGAGTTTTTTGGTATACCAATGATGGCGGATGATTCTAATCGTATCTTGTCGGCAATTGTAACTGTCCTTTTCTGGAGCGGGGTTATGTCTTCGTTTGTTGCAACTAGTTCAAGTACTCAGATACCAACCTTCTCTTTCTACTCTTTCACACCTCGCCCGGGACCCCTTGACACAGGTTAGATCCTATCGAAATAACAAGTAAAAAATTAATTTTATTGATTTGTTACTGTTTTTCACTGGATGAAGTAGAAAAATTGTTGCATTTGACTTTCGAGGAAGGCTGATCGCATTAACTTACAGCTATGATACTAAATATAGCTCAGGCACGCTAGTATAGAAAAAACACATTATTCTTTATCACCTGATCCGATCTTCAGATGAGTCGACATCCCATATTACGCCATTATGGGTAAAGATTGAGCCGTCTAGTATAACTTGAACAGGAAGGCTCACATGACTCTATGCCTGGCACAGAACTTTCTCACGTCTGCTTTTGAACGCGTTATTGTAGTTGTATAGTTGAGTAGATTGCACTGCAATTGTAAAATCCAAGGCTTGAGCGGGAGATTGCGCCGCGTTTGCCTATCCAAATTACTTGAATTCTATTTTTCTACAACTTTAGTTTGAAATTGCGCCACAAATTTTGTTTGTTAGATACTAACTTGGAGAGCGTTTGTTCGAAGATAGAATTATCAACTGAGTTGAAAGAACGAAATTGAGAAGAAAGAAATGAAATACATTTTAGTTCAGAATTAGCAATAAAGCGATCACAGATTGATCACGCACTATACATATGAACAAGGTAAAATCAAGATCAAAATATGAACGACAAGAAATGAAATTGAAATTGCATTAGAATACGATATGATATACTGTCCAGTTGTATCACCCGTATGATATTTCCCGCTTTTGCGGGGAAAAGATAAAGAACAACATAGAAAAATAGTATCAGAAAACTAAATTTTATTCACCAGCTACGCAGTATTATTACGTATAATATCATTTTGATAAAAATTTTTGGTGTTTTTCGATGGAATTTTAAACTGATTTATCATCATCGCAATGTTCAGCTGTCATTAGACTGTCATTTCCCTTTCACTTGGAAGATTTGGATTGGGATCGCAAGTTCGTCGCTCATTTGGGTTGCGCAGGGAGCAAGTACCAATGAATTTTGGAGTAGTGTACTGAATTTGGTTATTTTAAATTTCGGTGTTATGTATATTCTCAATAATTGTTTGAATATGTTGATTTTGTGACTGTTGATTTTCTTTTTTCGTGTTTTGGCGTTCGCTTTGTTTTCTAATGGATGATGACTTAGAGCCCGAAGTGCAGCTATTTGTTGTAGCCGAACGTTTTTGCCTTTTTGAGTTTAATTGCGACGGGGATTAAAATGTGGCTGTGGGCTGAGTAGGTGGCGCTGCGATTTGTTAGTCGTGAAATGAAATGAAGTATTTTAGTGCAATAGGGTCTAGTTTGAAAGGACTCATCATATTTAGGATTTTTTTTGCGATTTTTATTTTCAGTGCTCTAGCAACATTACTGGACGTTGATATGCAAGTGGGAGAAGAAATGATACTAAGGTCATCTCGTTATTTTAGAAAATGTTTTAATTTCTTTCTTTCCAGATTATTTTGAAAAGCTCTTTCTTGTGATTGGCATTTTTCTGCATCAGAGTTTCTTCTTTGATTTTGGGAGAACGTCCATCTACGTACCGACCTAGTAATGTTGAGCGCTCGTCATTTTTACCGAATTTGGCCATGTCAGAACTTCTAACACGTACTTCCGCCTTATTAGGCTCTCTCTTCAATCACGCTTTTGGTTGGGCTTAAGTTTCCAAGTGTGCTTTCAGGAGCAAGTATTCCGTAAAGTCCATCCAAATTGCACTTTGACCTTCTGTTCGCCTTTTTTTCCTCTGAATTTTTACTTGGATGCTGCGTTCCGCTCTGGGGATTGGGCCGGAAATGCCCGCAGACCACAATAATTGGTTGTCAGCGTCTTGCAGTTGCGCTTGACGTTCTTGGAAATAGGTATTTGCAGTTCAAATGATTTTCTCGACCTCAAAATAGTTGCATATGGTACGATCGTACGGGTATTGTATATTCATCCTGATATTAACGAATTATTTTATCATAGCTACGATGTTTACTATCTGGCTTTGCTACAATATAGAAGATTGCTGTATTTCAGTTTCCGCCAAAATGTCCCTCGAAGAAAGCGAAATTTTTATTTTTCTGTTTAGTTACTCGCAGTAATTGGTTGTTTGTGTGTATTGAATATTGAAGATTAAGTTGCTTATTCAGATGAGCTCTCTTAAAAAGTAATTGTCTTTTTTACTGTTTGATTTGGACACTCGATAAATCCGATTGCTCTGTGGTCAGTTGTTGATGCATAATCAGCTTCAATATTTTCTTTTTCGCATAATTCCCTAAGTTTTTTTTCTGTCCAACACAGCCTGGTCTACTCTAAAGGATCATAGAACACCGTGGTTATATATATATATATATATATATATATTCATATATATATATAATTCATATATATGCATATATATATATATACATACATGAATATATATATATATATATATATATATATATATATGTATGTATATATATGTATATGTATATATGTCTGTATATATATATATATATATATATATATAAATAAAGATATGTATATAAATAAATATAAATAAATATATATATATATATATATGTCTATATATATATATATATATATATATATATATATATATATATATATATATATATACATATATAAATTCATATATGTATATATATATATATATATATATATATATATAATTTAAATATATGCATATATATACTTACATTCATATATATATAAATGTAAAAATTTATTTATATATACATATATATATATATATATATATATATATATATATATGTATACATGTCTGTATATATATATATATATATATATATATATGTATATATATAATTTATATATATGCATATATATACATACATGCATATATATATATAAATATTTAAGTATTTATTTATTTATATATACATATATATATATATATATATATATATATATATATATATGTATATATGTCTGCATAAATATATATATATATATATATATATATATATATATATATAGATGTATATGTATATAATTAAATATATATAATATAATATATAAATACATATATATATATATATATATATATATATATATATACATATATATAATCGTATATACATATATATAAATATATATATATATATATATATATATATATATATATATATATATGTATATATATATATACCTATAAATATATATATATATATATATATATATATATATATATATATAGGTATATATATATAAACATGTATATACTTAAATTTATATATATATATATATATATATATATATATATATACGTCTGTATATTTATATATATATATATATATATATATATATGTATGTATATATATGTATATTTATATATATATATATATATATATATATATGTTTGTATAAATATATATATATATATATATTTATATATATATATGTTTGTATATATATATATATATATATATATATATATATATATGTATATATATATAAATATATATATATATATATATATATATATATATAACATATTAATATATAAATATATGTATATATATTTATATATGAATATATATGTATGTATGTATATATTAATAAATATATATTATATATATAAATATATGTATATGTATATATATATATATATATATGTTGTTGAAAATTTTATGATAATGGAACTGGATGCATTATTTAGTAACTCAACGGTAGAATAATTAGGATATTTTTCAGGGGAAATTAGAAGGTATCATTCAATAAGTGAAAAAGGGCTAGCAAAATTCCTTTCCGTTTGTTTGCATTTCGTTTCTTTGCACTTACTTAATGGTGATCATTTGCTACCCGAAAGTACTGGTTTTAGTTTCTTAATAACATCTCTGCAGGATTTGCGCAGGTTCGTCTTTGCTAGTATATCTCGATGGATATACGGCCAGCAACAATGCTGTTAGAGTGAAAGCAATGCGAAGCTGCCTGGATATGTAGAACGGATGTCTGCCAGCACAGCTTCTTTTATTGCCATTAAATTTGATCACGCTTGTCCGCATCTTTAGTTAGTAAATTTCATTAGTACATGAAGAGAAACTGAAATTCAAGTTCCGGATACCTCACTTTGACAAAACTATTAAAGCCACGCCTGCACAAATCACAAAATTATGCACTAGTTCAAAAAATTAAGCTCAACTGGAGTATGAGATAATGATTTTTGTACGTCACTTTCATTGAAATTTGTGATGATCATAACATATCAGAGAGAGGCAACCCCATTTTTGGCATCTTCAATTGAGTGAATTTAATAAACTTGTCAACAAAGTTATCTACAATTAATATAAAATGTAACTTGACATATAAAACCACGTGACTGACAGTAAAAAAAAGTTTGAAGAACTACCAACAGTCAGTTAGTTTTTGCTTTATCTGTCTGAAAAACGACAGGCAGTGTGTATAAAATTTCAATTTGTTTTTAATGATAAATTACCATTTCTTATTGTTTTTTGTGTCTGTAAATCCACTTAGTGGTTGTACTAGTTACGTCTGTAACTTCTTAGTGACTTCTGTAAAATGACATTGATTTGTTCAGTAGATGAAACACTTTGCTTTTTCTGTAGGAAAGAGTTCCTTAAGAAGATAAATTCAAAGAGTCAGTAGTTTCTCTCACTGGTTTTACGGAAGCCTAACATAATTTCACGAATTGCGTGAATCATTGAGTGCACAAAAATGCACATAATGCGATTATAGGAAGCTTACATTTGATTTATTCTAATAGGTCTCTACAACGGAGAAGGATATTAATTGAACATCTGAATTATCATGTAGGTAGCACAAATTACCTAACGATGGACGTGAGAAAATTCCAATGGGATTAAGATTTTTGTTGTCAACAAAACCTCAGTAAAATTTGATTGTTTCATCTTGGAATATTTTTGCGGTATGAACAATGGAAAAGATTGAAAAGTGAAGCTGAATGATTAGTAATTGGCACCAACCTAGAATAAAAAATTTCAACGGTAATCTATAGTATATAGCGGATAACACAGCTCACAAAACGTCACAAAAAATAACGGAAAAAACGTAATATTTGAAATCGATGAAAAAACGAGCCGGTGTTAAATGTCTGACATCGTCAGTGATGTTTTTAAAAATGCAAAAAGCATGAGCGCTGAAAAGTTTTGTGTTTTGTTTTTGGAATTCCTGCTCTCCTTTAGAAATTAGTTACTAGTATTTCTAATTGAGGTATTTGCCTATGAGAGAAAGCAATTTGATTTGCATTTGATTTCAAAGTTGACTGGCAACTTATGGTTCGTCTCCCGGTGCGAAAAAAATGAAAAATTAAGTAAAATAAGCGGTGAATATAGATAATACATATATTTATCTATATATATATATATATATATATATATATATATATATATGTATTTATATATACATATATATATATATATATATATATATATATATATTTGTATATATATATATATATATATATATATATATATGTTTATATATTTATTTAAACATATATCTATATATATATATATACATATCTATATATATAATGATATATTTATATAAGTATATAAAATATAAAAATATATTTATATTATATATACATATATATATATATATTTAAATTTATGTATATATGTATATATTTATAAAAATATATTATATATAAATATTTGTATATGTATATGTTGTTTGGAAATTTATGATAATGGAACCGGATGCTTTATTTTGTAATTCAACGGTAGAATCATTAGGATTTTTCAGGGGCAGTTAGAAGGTATCGCTCTATAAGTGAAAAGGGGCTAGCCAAATTCATTTCCATTTGTTTGCATTTCGTTTCTTTGCATTTAATTAATGGTGATCATTTGCTGCGCGAAAGTACTGATTTTAGTTTCTTGATAACATCTCTGCAGGATTTGCGCACGTTCGTCTTTGCTAGTATATCTCGATGGATATACGGCCAGCAACAATGCTGTGAGAGTGAAAGCAATGCGAAGCTGCCTGGATATGTAGAACGGATGTCTGCCAGCACAGCTTCTTTTATTGCCATTGAATTTGATCACGCTTGTCCGCATCATTAGTTAGTAAACTTCATTAGTACATGAAGAGAAACTGAAACTCAAGTTCCGGATACCTCACTTTCCGGATAAAACTATTAAAGCCACGCCTGCACAAATCAGGAATTTATGCTCTAGTTTGAAGAGTTAAGCCCAACTGGTGTATGAGATAATTATTTTGGTACGTCAGTTTCAGTGAAATTTGTGATTTTCATAACATATCAGAGAGGGGCAACCCCATTTTTGGCATCTTCAAATGAGTCAATTTAATATACTTGTCAACAAAGTTATTTACAATTAATATAAAATGTAATATGACATATAAAACCACTTGACTGACAGTAAAAAGAGCTTGAAAAACTACCAACAGCCAGTTAGTTTTCGCTTTATCTGTCTGAAAAACGACAAGCAGTGTGTATTAAATTTCAACTTGTTTTTAAGGATAAATTACCGTTTCTGATTGTTTTTTGTTTCTGTAAACCCACTTAGTGGTTGTACTAGTTACGTCTGTAGTTTGTTTGTGACTTCTGTAAACTGACTTTGACTTGTTGAGAAGATAAAACACTTTGCTTTTTCAATTTCTTCAGTGGGAAAGATATCCCTAAGAAGATAATTTTACAGAGTTTCTCTCACTGGTTTTACGGAAGCCTGACATAGTTTCACTAATTGCTTGATTGAACCATTGAGTGCACAAAAATGCACATAGTGGGATTATTAGAAACTTACATTTGGTTTATTCTAATAGGTCTCTACAACAGAGGAGTATATCATTTGAACATCTGAACTATCATATAGGTAGCACAAAATACATAACGATGGACGTGGGAAACTTCCAAATTGGGATTATGATTTTTGTTGTCAACAAAAACTCAGTAAATATTGATTGTTTCATCTTGGATTGTTTTTTGCGGTATGAACTATGGGAAAGATTGAAAAGTGAAGCTGAATGATTAGTTATTGGCACCAACTTAGTGTAAATTATTTCAACGGTAATCTATAGTATATGGCGGATAACACAGCTCACAAAACGTCACAAAATAACGGCAAAAACTTAATATCGGGCCAGATTTGAAACCGATGAAATAACTGGCCGGTGTGAAATTTCTGACATGGTCAATGATGTTTTTAGAAATGTAAAAAGCATGAGCGCTGAAAAGTTTTGAGTTTCGTTTTCGGAATTCCTGCTCTACGATAGAAATTAGTTCCTAGTATTTCTAATTGAAGTATTTGCCTACAATGCAGTAGGATGGCAATTGAGAGAAAGCAATTTATCTTTGCGTTTGATTTTAAAGTTGACTTGGCAACTAGTGGTTCGTCTCCCAATGCGAAAATGCTGGAAAAATAGATCAAATAAGCGGTGAAAAGCTGTTTTTTTTCAGCGCAGTTTTGTACTTAATTTTTCGGTGAAACGCGATGAAATTATGTAGATTCACCGCTAGATTAAGCGGTGAATTTAAAAATTTGCACCACATTTCACTGCTTACTACAATTTTTTGGCCTTACACAGTTCCGAACCTCTCACCTCCTGCATGCCAGCCACTTTTTCTTCCACTGCTCCACCTCTCTTTAACATCTAGGATACTTGTTTACAATTTAAATAAAATTCAGTCTACTTTTCGTAAAAAAAGCGCGTGGAATTTTTGTAAGAATTTTGATCTTTAGCGGTGAAATTACATATTTTAGCGGTGAAATTGGGTGATTTTTTGTATGTTCACTGCTTAATGTAGTTATGAAAAAAAATGACATAAATTCACCGCTGAAAAAAGTTTCAAAAACTGCCCCACCTCTCTTTAACATCTAGGATACTTGTTTACAATTTAATGAATATTCAGTCTACTTTACGTAAAATATGCGCGTGGAATTTTTGTAAAAATTTTGATCTTTAGCGGTCAAATTACATATTTTAGCGGTGAAATGTGGTAATTTTTTGTATGTTCACCGCTTATTGTAGTTATGAAAAAAAGTTACATAAATTCACCGCTGAAAAAAGTTTCAAAAATGTAAGATTACCGGGCTATTTCAAAGGGGGGGGGGGTAGAATCCCACAACTCCGCCCTTACTCCCCATTACCCCCCTTATCTTAGATGAGGCACCACCAATGATTGATTATGTTTTGCGAGATGTTTTGTCAACTTCGATAATGGCTTTGTTAGAATAACGATGATTAATCGTGGGTAAATGTTCTCTGCGTCTTTTAAAAATTGCATGTAATTTCACCCCTCAGTTGAGCGGTGAGTTTATGTAATTTCACCGCATTCACTGCGGTTCTCACACAAACACTTTTTTCTAAGCAGTGAATTTATGTAAGTTTACCACTAAGTTAAGCAGTGAATTTTTGTAATTTCACCGCATTCACTGCTGTTCTCACACAAACACTTTTTTAAGCGGTGAGTTTATGTAAGGTTATTTATGTAATTTCACAGCTAAATTCAGCGGTGAGACTATGTAATTTCACTGCTACTAGGCGATAAAGGGTTTTTTCCACCGCATTCACCGCCTGATTTATTTAATTTCGCCACTTATCTTACAAAAATTTCCGCATTCATCGCTTATCTTACATAATTTTGCGTTGAATGGCGGTGAAACCTCTACCCGGGTTTTCATCAATCTAAACTCAATATTTTTGTAAATATGAAACTGTCCTTTGCTCTAAAACTTTTTCAAAATATTTTCCTGAGAACGGAAAAGGCAGACGAAGTGTGTTTGCTGCATTTAATAGATTTCTCAAGTTTGTTATGAATTTATAATTGTTCTTTTTGAAAGTAAGGTAATCGGCCCATCAAAATGTTATTAAGATTTTTCAGCTGTACATACGGCTGAAATAGCTTTGAAAAACGCGCAAAATAGCGAAGAGTAATTGGTTTGAGGCAGAAATTTAGATCACAAAATTAAACATTAATTTTTTATAACGCAAATATTTCATCGAAGAAAAATCACCTGAAGGCCCAATCTGTTTTGAAATTGTGCGATCTGCGAAAAGGAAACAGTTGCTATTTATTTATAAAAAATGGCTTCCCCAGAGAGAAACACTAAAACAACTGTAACCAAATTAATTGTGATACTATGCTGCGTTTACATTATATTATCTCAACCTCAGTTAACACCGTCTCCCGTATCTTCTGCAAACAACCCAGGAAAGACGCGTCCGGACCCACTACCGTCTCCTACATCTCCTGGAAACAATCCCCAAACTCTTTCAGACCCAGTACCTTCCACTACATCTTCTGAAAACAACCCTCAAACACCTCCAGACCCAGTACCTTCCAGTACATCTTCTGAAAACAACCCTCAAACACCTCCAGACCCAGTACCTTCCACTACATTTTCTGAAAACAACCCTCAAACACCTCCAGACCCAGTACCTTCCAGTACGTCTTCTGAAAACAACCCTCAAACACCTCCAGACCCAGTACCTTCCACTACATCTTCTGAAAACAACCCTCAAACACCTCCAGACCCAGTACCTTCCAGTACATCTTCTGAAAACAACCCTCAAACACCTCCAGACCCAGTACCTTCCACTACATTTTCTGAAAACAACCCTCAAACACCTCCAGACCCAGTACCTTCCACTACATCTGCTGAAAACAACCCTCAAACACCTCCAGACCCAGTACCTTCCACTACATTTTCTGAAAACAACCCTCAAACACCTCCAGACCCAGTACCTTCCACTACATCTGCTGAAAACAATCCACAGACACCCCTCTTGATAACGAATCCCCCAACACTACAAAAACTAATTACGCCTTCTAAACTTGCTCCGCTATCGACAACTTCTGCAACTGATTCACCGATACCTTCCACACCTGTTTTGCGATCAACAACTTCTCCAACTGATACATCAGCTGCATTTCATAACAAACTGATGACATCTCAACCTTCTACAAAAGCTAATACTAACAGTTCGGTTGTTTTGTCAACAACATCTGTAATTGGTAAAATCATGAATGTTTGGTTTTCCAAACAAACTGAGTTGCAAAAAATACAAACGACGAAAAAGTTTGGGATTCCCTAAATTAATTGTTTTAACCAAATCCAGATGAATGAAATGGTATCAAACTGCGACCGCAAAACAACTATTGGAAGAAATCTTGGTACACAATTTGGTTTCATTCAATAAACGACTAAAGAAAAACGACTTGAGAAAAACCAAAAAATCTTTTGTATGAAAAAAACAGAGGAAAGAGATAAGAAATGAGCGGCAACGTCAAAAAACTATGTTCCATAGAAAATTATCCTACTTCCCATCCAATATTTTGAGAAAAAAGTTGATTACCAATTCTGCTCAATATAGATAACAAAGAAATGCAAAGACCGAAGAAAAAAACGAGAAAATTTTTAACAAAATGTTTTATTTATTTCAATGAAAAGTGCCTTGTGTAGCCTTCAATGGCACCTTTTAGGAGCAAAAACCTATAGAATAGCTCTAATCTAAAAATTGAAGAAAAAACTATTGCAAAAAGCTTAAATCAGAAATATTAAAGAAAAACAAATATTAGGAAACAGATCAAAATTGGCGATAAGTTATCTAAATTTACCCAATTACTTGCAACACAGACAAATCAATATTATTATCAATTATATGGAAAGGCAGCCAAACCAACTAACACAGCCAATTTGATCCACAGAACTACTCAAATGAAGAAAATAAAGAAAAAGGGCTAAAAGGCAGCAAATTGGTAAAACAACAAAAGTTCAAAATTGACTCATAAAGTTAATTATTGTTTCAGATGGTCAAAAAGGCTTTCAAACGTGTTTTTATTGGTTTAGGCAAACCATCAAAACACAATTATTTAAAAAAAATAGACTTTAAGTTGACGATCTTTTTTAAAATTGACGCACATGATCAGAGAAAAAGTTTTGTGAAAACATATACACTTTATTTTCTAGCTCTCTCTCTCTCTCTCAGAAAAGCCAAATGAACAGTAATTAACTCTCTCTTCTCTCTGTTTTTTCAAGAAACTGAGTGGAAAACATTGTTTTCACCCATTTCACTTCCTGTTGTCAATACACCTCAACAAAATAACCGATCAAAAGAAGACGCGCTTCATCAAAATTGACCGATAGAAAGAGAACGAGTCGTAAAATGGACAGTAAACAGCTCAATTTCGTTGAATGTTTGCAGAAACAGCAAGAATATAAATTGCTATTATGAAACTAAATTCAGGAAAAGTTTCTTGTTATCTCCCCGTGGTCAAATTTTGTGTTTTCATACCCCTGCTTGAAATTTTAATGAGCTTTGTAAACTAATAACTGCTTGCATAAGCTGAGATGGAGGAAACAAATAATGGATGAATTGTTTTTATTTCTGTCTCAGCAAAGGCTGTCTTTAATTTTTTAAAAGTACACTTCTTGGAAAATTAAGGCAATTAAAGTTGTCAGAAACAACCAGTTCCAGAGACAACCAGTTTTCCAGGAACTATTGCTTTGTCTAAGGCCATTTATTTAACTTCAAAGCTCATAAATTGTGAGAACAACCCACGTTAGTTTGTTTTGCCTGAGATGACAAGATAACCCATTTATTGTTTTTGATGTGGGGATTACGATGTCCTCTTTGAACGGTCATTTTATAAGGATTTTGAAGATGTACTATTTGCTGGAGTAATGCTTACTCTAAGATTTGTTTTAGGAGGATTGTAAAGAATCGAAAGCGCATTGGCGTCTCAAAAGATTGAGGTCTCGGAGGATAAACAGTAGTATATAATACCTACGTAAAGAAAGGGGGGGTTATCATTCGACTCTTAACCATAGGATAATAGGTAGTGACAGTTAAGTGGGAATAGGATAGGTGGGATAAAATCTTTCCGCCGCTCTATATTTCCCTTTCCTACTGAATCTTTCCATTTCGACTCTTTTATTTCCCCTCCCTTCCTTATTCTGCCGCCCTTGTTTCCCTTTAACTTTGCTTTCTGTCTCGCCGCTTGCTTTTGATTTCAAAACACTCAAACAAATAAAATTAAAACCAAATTTCACCCTGCATGCAAAATCAATACTGGTTCAATTTTGCGTGTCTCTCTCTGGGCAATTAAATTTAATTATGCAGTCTAATATCGCCTTGCAGTTTTACACACAGGGCCCTCTGACTCGCTTTCACTTGCTTCTTCTGCCTCAAAATTAATGAACGGATTATCGGGCGTAGAGTTTTCTTCGAAACTGGCATCGAAATCAACGATATCGCTACTTTCAATATCGGAATCATTTATATTCTGAGCGGCGACAAAACCGGGGTCTGGTGGTTGCCATGTGTTGGAGCTTTGGGTGGTGGTGGTATCTGGAGAAGAGTGTGGTACAACAAAACTGTTATCCCACTCTGGGCTCGAGCTCAATAGTAAGTCGCTAAAATCGTCATAATCCCATTCCACATCGTCGTTAATCCAATCAATTTCATCGATAGCATAATCGCCAATTTCATAATGGCCAAACGGGAGGTTTTTTATGCCATCGGGTAGTATATAGCGCTTGTTGTCAAAAGCTGACAGACAAATTTTGTTTGTAGTAAATGTCTGCAGCCTGTGGTGGTCGGACACAATCCTGGTGTTCTCTGAGCGCAGGTGGTTTCCAGTGCTGAGAGTGTTTAAGAAGTCGACGTGGCGAAGATGTTGTTGTGTGGCCCTCGTAGCCCCTTTTGCTGAAAGTTTTCGACAACCTAAAAGAAAGAAAGAAATGAGAAATATTAGGTGCTATTATGATTACTAACACCCTATGTAAATATATAACGATTTAACACCTTCCAGATGCCTAATAACCCAATACGAATTTTTATACAACAACTAACAATTTTGTTTTATGAGAGAGAATAAACTTACTTTTTGACAGGATGGAGTACAGCTTCGGCTTCAAACAGATAAAGTCAGTAATATAGTCGCCGGCGAACTCGTCCTTGTATTTGAGGACGACTCTTTTGTTAGTGGTATCGTAAAGAAAGTGATTGGGTGGGTAATTTGAGAAATCAAAATGACTTAATACTGACTGAGGCTTCTGCGATAACTCTGTATAAAAATCGTCACTTTTTATCGCATAAAGGAGACTATCTGTATCGCTGTAAAGAAGGCGACAGTTAAAGTTGGGGCGCTTGACATTGTATTGGAATGAGTACATGTGGAATTTTGCAAGATCTAAGATAGTCGCTCCCACAATAGTGGGAGTGTTCCAATATATGGACTTCGGTCGTGTGGTCAAGGCTGCTAAATTCTCTCCAAATATCATAAAGCGATCAAACTCAAATCTGGATATTATCTTTAGCGCATGCTCTGCATCTCGTGCAATTGTTATTTTATTTCTGCGACTTTTGGATTCACATTTTTTACCATAAACTGCATTATTCATCAGTTTATAAAAGTTCTCTTCAAACTTGTTTGACGCAACTTGCCGCTTTTCACTTTTTAGTGTAATGTATGGCGATAGCCAGTTTTCTTGTCGAAATTGAAGCACTCTGTGAGCCTTTCTGATTACCAAGCCGAGTTGGACATAGAGTTTCAGCAGTTTGTAGTGGACCACATATCTCTCTTTATCAAAGAAAGTTTGCAGGAGTTTCTTTATTTTGGAAGATGGGACATTGTACTGTTCTTTCTATTCGATCTGGTAATCGCTCAACCACTCGTCTTCAACCACGTCTTTTGTGGCGCCAACGGAAAATCGCGGTGCTCATCATGAAGACTCGGCGGGTAAGAGAGATCGACCTCTACGAAGTATCCAATGCTAGCGTCATCGGCGGTGTACAAAATCTCTTGAATTTGAATCTCTGTGTTGAACGTAAAGTCGGCAACCGGTAGTTTCTCTAATTGCATTACGCCGCCATAAAGGTTTTTAGCGTCGACACAGAAACCAAAACAGGATTCCTCTGTGCTGTCGTTGTTGGGAATATAGGAGTTATTTGCAGTGAAGCGCCGACTTTCAAAGACAGATGTGACTCCACCGCGAATTGCGGGTTCAATCATGTCCAAGTGTTCACGCTCATTCAGTAACTCGACATTGGCTTTGCAGATTCTAAGTGATGCTTCCTTAGCCATATTGGGTAGGGTGAAGAAGTGCATACATTCCAGTTTGTACGTATCGAAACTCAACTGTCGATGGAATTCGCAAACACTTGCGTGTAGTGCACAGTCGAGCTTCAAGTATGAGTCATGGTAATCCTGCAGTGTTCCACATTCCAGAATTTCCCACATCCTGCGTGCATGTTGTAAATTAGTCTCCATTACCTTCACTGCCCCTCCGTCCAGAGTGTTACCCCACTTGCTCAGTGGTGGGAGACTGGTGTCACTGAACTTGGACCGACCAGTCACATAAGAGTAAGGGTAGTAGCCTTTCTGTTTAAGTAGCTGAAGGTGAGCATCAGATAACGTAGAAAACATTGCCCTCATTATTTCGAAGAGGTCATCGGATAAAATTTCAACAAGTTTCTCTGAAGAACTGTTCATCATCTTGAAGGAGTCTATGAACCGAAGATATTCGTAAACTTTCACTGTTTTTCTCTTTTCCGTTACGAAAATGTCAATAAGCACATCAAATGTCATTGATATGTATTTTTCGTCGGTGGTTGGTATGACGCTGATGGTTGTGGTTGGCTCGCAGTTGTTCAGTGCCAAGCAAATGTGATGTAAGTCATAATTTTGAATATTATGACCCACAACAGGGGTGAAATTGATATTTCGTCTCAAACGATTGCATTTCTCATGTGCCCATCCCAAGAATTTACCACTGTAGTGGCAATGGTCCAAGTCAATTGTGTTCTCTGGATCTTCCGTTTCTGAAAACGATTTTTCACAAATCCAACAGTGCGTAGCGTTAGATTTTCCCAAGTTTCGTCTATCGCCTTTGAAGAAAGAGTGCTTCCTTTGCTGCTGATAAATATCTCTGGCTAGTTTGTGAAGCATTTTGACAAAATTTGTCATGCAAGCAGGAGAACTGTCTACATGATGATAGATTGGCTTTGATGAGTGCTGATCTATCACTGTTAGTGCAAAGCCACACGGTTCATGTATCTCCTTGACCTGTGTAAAGGCTTTATCACTTGGTCCCTTGCAAGTAGACACGGGTCGTAAGAAAGACTCGAAGTCAAAATAGATAACAAGAGAGACAAACCACGTAGCAGCCAAGTTCGTGAACTTGTATGAGTTGTTCTCACTTGAAGGCATATGAATTACGGCAGGGGCACTTTTGCAACAGTTACTGAGATGTAGGTTGTAACTTTCAAGTCCTTCTCGACAAATCCAAAAGCAGTTTCGACAAATGTTGTAAGAGAATCTATAATCAAGTTCTCGCACCTAGCAAACAACCTTCACAAGGTTTGTAATGAGGACGTAGTGATGACGGTCACAGTCGTACAGCAAAAGTAAATCCACTACAAAATCTGAACTATATGACGAAAATTTCAGAGGGAAAAACTGGCCGTTATCGTATCCAAACACGTTTACCTGAACGTTGTTAAGTGCTTCAAATTGAGGAATGTCTGCAAAGCCCATGGGCATAGTAAAATCGCCCAGAGGTTGATGAAGTCCTGGTTGATTGTATGTTGTTGGTGAAGTTTTGTCGGTTTGATAGTTTCGATCAATTCTATCTAGATTTATTTGATGATACAGGTGATAAGCCGCCACAAAGCAATACCTGAAGCAATCTCGATCTGCGTGGTTCCTAACGTTGAGCAATCCTCTACAGTTGGCAATTTTTGATGGCAACGCGATGTATGATGAACCATGAATTGGTCTGTAACGTGCGAATTTGGCGTCAACTTTGAGAACTTTTTCGAGTGTCCAACCACTTCCCAATGAGTTGAATGTTGCTAATACACTCATCATCTTCTCCACCATTTGCCAATACGCTTCATCCGACAGTCCGTTTTTGCGTAGACAGGAGTCATCAGAGAGTTTGCGTATATTTCAATACGATCATCTTCTGGTATATCTGGCTCATCATGCAGAACTTTGATAAGCCGCAATTTTGCACATAGTTGAACTTTTTGGGGACCCTGGGTCAACTGCTCACTTATTAGAGTGTCTATTTTGAGTTTTTGTATCCGCATGAAGTTTTCGAGATCATTGGATTCTTCGGTCTCTGTTGACTCGAACGATCTCAGCACTCCATTGAATGCACTTTCCAACGGAGTGTCTTGAGGCTGAAATTGTTCACCTAGGACTGGTAAGTGATGAACGGAAGTCATATGCTGTACTTAAAGATGGCAATCGTTGAATCCGAGTAGGCAGCTTTGACAGCAATTGGTGAATCGTTGGTGTGCAGTTTTCATGTGGTCTTCGAGCAAAGAAATCTTCCGACAAGTAAACTCACATAATGAGCATTGGTATACGGGTAAACCAATCTCAACAGGATGGAATTTATGCTCATGCCTGGAGCGATTTACTTTTGTACTCAGAAGAGAATCACAATAACGACACTGGAAACCCATTTTTGAATTGTCTACCTTTAAGAAAGAATTGTTAAACTCGAGTACGAACAGTAGAAACAAATGAACAAGAAATGGGTTCTCGGGTTTACAGTATTAGAGACTACAGTACTGCAGAGGCGCCAAATTCGAAGTTTTAAAATGCTGTTTTCTGATTGGTCGGTTTTGGCGCATACCTTTATTTCAAAATTTTGTTACCTTTGAGAGAAAAAAGATGTGTTTTCAACTCTCCATTGCAATCGTATGCCAAAATTTACCACCACAAGGAACCCTACCGAGTATTGCTGATCATCGTTTGCGTCAAAAAAATTTTTTCGAGAACCTGGAAAAACATGCTAATTTTCAAAATTGTAATAAAATGCGCTATTTTATGCATTTTCAATTACGGATGGTTCGAGTTGTCCTACGTTCTTAAGTGTGGTGAGCAAAAATGCTCCCCGTGCCAAAAAACATAGGACCCATATAAAAAAATTGCTCAAAAATAAACAGAAAAAAGTTTGTATTTCTGTCATTCAAGTAATTAATTAACAATTACATGACAATTACATGACATAAACATGTGTCTTTTTTCTGAGGGCTTTTTTGATGACAGCTGTTTTGAGATAATTTTACACTGAGGGCCCGATAAGTCCAAAAATGTAAAGAAAACCAATCTAACATCTTTCCTTAGGGTACTTCATATGCTAATTAATGCCAGATGTTAATGTGACAATAATTGCCAGATGTTTCAAAAATCGGTGAAGGAGCCGTTTTTTGATGATGATGCTTATGAGCAAAAATGTCGGGCATCAAGCAGTGAGTACGAAACCGTTGCAAAAAATTGAATTTTTTGTCAGTAATTAGTAATTAGGTTAAATAACCATTAATTAGTCGCTAATTAGGGGCTAATTATCTCCATAACGGATGAGTAAAATTTGACGAGTGTGACGAGATGTTTTGTACTTTAGAGTATGCTGAGTCTTACTGAACAATCAGTTTCATCCCAAGTATTTTTTGGAACCCTCTTTTTTGGGGTCAAATGTCAGAGGTCATGTTATTAAAAAAATTCTTTTATTTTGAGTTTTTCTCTTTTTTTTAACTAACATGCTTTTTTTTCAATTGATCCCCAAGTAACAAATGAGAGTGGATTCTAGTGCAAACTGAAGAGGGCATCTACTGAATTAAGTGTCAAAATTTGACGTTTGAAATGCATTTTTTCGAAAAATTTTCTTTGATTATTTTTTATTTTTTGATCATTTCTTCGACTTATGAATTGAATTTGGAATTCAATCCATGCTACAGCTGTTGCATGGAGTTAGCATGTCATTAGCGTTAATACCGCATACTATCACATATGGCTATATCTCTAAACTTTATGTTTAATATATATAATATTAACAAAAGTTTTGCAGATTGGGAAAAGTATTTCTGGATATAATAATGAAAAATCTCACCACGTCATTGTAGTTGTAATAATTGAGTGTTTGTTAGGAAACAAATGTTTACGTCATAATGAAAATCTTTTCTGAACATGTTCGAACTTGATCAGTAGCAAAATTTTAATTTCTTTGACTCAGTAGATTTAAAGCTATAAAACAGATATAAAGTTAAATTCAGCTTTTAATAAGTTGAAATCACACATTCTTGAAACAAAATCAAGTTAGCGTCTCACTATATAAAAGAGTTTTGTGGTGATCCATTAAGTTTAATTTTCAAGTTAATCAAATAAGTCCATTAAAGTATTCTCAGGTAGCCGTTTCTTTGGTGCATTGCAAATCTTTGGCGTGTCTGTAACACCAAAAACACGTGCTGGTTCTGGTGTTTGAAATTGTGTAGCTGACAGTAGCGTTGTATCAAACTGGTTGTCATTGAACAGAGCCGTAGAATTGTTCTTGTGAATTCCCGCAAAGAGAGATGGACTAGATGTCGGTGTCAAACTGGGACTCGGATCAACTGCTGGTGTTACTGGCAAGCTGGCTGAATCCAAATGCAATTGATTTTCTGGGGAGCAAGGTGATGACTTTATGCCCCACATGTCAGCTAAGTTTTCGCAAGCCTGATAAGCCCCTAGCTGGTTTTCAAACAGAGGCACACAGTCGCAATCGTAACGAAACAAAATTCGTTTAACGTCGTCAGGTAATGATTCCATGCGAAGATGTTGAAATGTTGGCAAAGTTTTTGGAGGTAAATGTCCCCCTGATGTAATAAGACTGCATTCTGCTGGTTCTGTCTTCTCTGGTAAAGAAGCAATTGCGTTAATGAAAAGCTTAGGTATCAAACAGTGCTGGTAAGTTTGCCAAACATCGCTTTGTCTCTTCTGTTGAATAAGCACAACAAAGTTTTCGAACACTGTCTGATAAACCAATGTTCGCTCCAAGGAAATTACAGATTCAGCAAGTATTTGAAAGGACGTAATTTTTGTACAAATTTTGACAAAGGAATTAAAACCAATTTGATAGAAGACTGTTGGTAGGTGTTCGTCTGGTAACGAACTGTTGAAAGAAAGCAAAGTGCACTGAACGCAAGGTTTAAAGAAAATGAATAACTATTTTTAAAGTTATATTGCACAACGTGTAATTCAACAAATTATATCTGGGGTCAAATATGGTTTTAATTTTGGTAGTGTATGTGCTCTGTTATATGCTCTTAATTTTGTTATTATACATGGGTCGATACACTTTATAGTGTGTACTAACTCAGTTCTTATCTAGAGCGTATTTTATTATTAGCATTTCATTGTACGCTGATGCATGTTTATTCTTATCAGAATTTAATTACTGCTGTAGGTTCACTTGTGGTCACATCTGTTCCAAGTTATAAACGTTTGGTCCGCATATAATTCCTATAAACAGTGTACACTGCACTGCTGGTCCAAATACACACCTAGGGTCACATTTGTTTTCTCTATAGAACCAAAACATGTGGTCCGCATATAATTCCAATAAACAGTGTACACTGCACTGCTGGTCCAAATACACACCTAGGGACACATCTGTTCCAAGTTTTAAACATGTGGTCCGCATATAATTCCAATAAACAGTGTACACTGCACTGCTTGTCCAAATACCCACCCAGGGTGGGTCACATTTGTGTTCTCAAAACATATGGTACGCATATAATTCCAATAAAAGGTGTACAGTGCACTGCTGAATCCAAGTACACACCTAGATTCACCTATGTTTTTTGCCTTATCTAAGGTCACAGCTGAAATTAATTATGCAATATTTGAACAACAGACAGACTCAAGTACGCAATAGACGTACTTGAGCCTGTATTCACAAATCATTTGGATTTAATTAGGCAGTTTGACGACACTTGTTTAAACCCAACTTGCCGCACCATTGAGTTGGAGTTTTACACATTATAACACTTGAAAGTAATAAAACAAGTTGCACACTCTGCCTTTCACCTCCACTAAAGACACAGAGTCTGGTGATTGTTATTTCGATATTTCCAAAACTGATAAGCGCTTAATCAGAGCAACGCTGAAAACCTATGAAAAGACAGGGACATATGTATTTCTGAAATTGTTCAAAAAAGCAACAGACGATTACGAGTTTGAACAGAGAATTTCTCTAACTCGTGGAGAGTTTGAAAATTTGGTCAGCTCAGCTAGCAAAATACAGTACTCAGTGACTGATCAGCTGTCAACAACAAAACCACCACTAGCGAAGAAACCAAAAATTTAAAAAGAAGTTGTCAACAACGATGGTTGAGGCGGTGTTTGAGGGTTCTCCAAATTACTTTAAAGAATTTCAGAAACAGTTCAAATTTCTCATTCTTGAAGAAAAACCTAGCTTTTCTATTGGAAATTTTTATGCAGTGTGTGCACATATTGATTCCGAATTTTGCAATTTAGTAAACAACCATTATCACGTTCTGATTGATACAACTACTTTTGAAAACGAAACAGTGAAACGATATCAGAGCTTTCCTGTGCCTTGTGTTTATACAGCTTTCATATTCTTGTTTTGGACTGCACCAAACTTGGAAACTAATGGAGACGTTTTTACAAAGCTCAAAATGGCAATCGAATTCAACGGTTCGGGAGAAAAAACCGATTCACAGTCAGTGCGCAAACCACTGCCAGCTTTTGCTAACCACAACAATTTATCGAAAAGCAGCTCTGCAAAACAAACAAATGTCAATCTCAAACAGAGTGCCAAGATGCCAGTAGTTGCTCAAAAAACTATCTACAATGCCCGGCCTCCATCGAAACAAGTTCAAACTGATTTTGTTAATAGTGAAATATTACGAAGAGTTGAAACAGTTTTTTATGGTCCTCATTCTGGCGCTTTTTGTCAAATTATGGATATTTTTATGAGTGGATATGGAAAATTGAATATTGATTCTGATTTATTGAGTGTTCGCTTTGTGTATGAAGAAAAAGTAAAGTTTTGAAAAAAAAATAAATTTCTCAAGTTAGTAAGGTTAGAACATCATATGAAAAGCGAAACGAATCAATTCATTATCGCTAATATTTACAAGTTTTTGAGCATTGAAAACAAAATGAGCAATATAAATACAAAAAAGTCCACAAAGTTTAGAGTTTGCTCTTTGAATTGGTTGATTCTCCAAGAGTTGATAGATGTTGTGATTGCTGCCAACGGAAACGGTTCTTTGATATAGGTGTTTGTACGATGAAATGGGTTGACCAAGGGGATCGGCAAACAAAAGTTGATTGTTTTTTCTGCTTAATAGTAACCAGTGGCTGCCAATATTTTCAGCAGTTGCTGCAATAACAATAAGAAAGCTGTTTCTGTTCATTTTTTCCGGAAAGTTGTTGGCCGCAAACACACCATGGAATTTATGTTTAAGAGTTTTGCAACCTTGGCTTAAACCATTAATATCATCTTCATCCATCATTAATTTGTCAGAATGTGATTATTTGATACTCTTCTTGCACTATCAACAAATATTGTGCTAGCTTTTTCGCCAATAATGTATATTTCTATATTGTTCGGTAAGGCCGCAGAAAATTTCAACTCAATAAAAATTGACGAATTTGTAAGCTCAGGATGAATAAAATTGTGGGATGCTTGTTGGGTGCTGGTTAAATCAAAAACCATTATGAAATGGTTTGGGTAATCTGTCAAACTTATTCCTTGACCATTGTCGATGTAAGCTAAATCCGATATTGTGTTAAAGTAAAGACGTTTGTCATCACTTGTTGATATCGGACTGTCTGCCACAGGTAAACCGTTTCGATAAATATAAATCTGCTCAAGGTCGAATTTGTGGAAATTAAATGGATTTTGTTTGTTGTTACCAAGAAACGCTTCGTTAGTGTTCAGACAAATTGCTAGTCTACGAATCGGTTCACTGGCAAAAATATCTTCTTGTTTCCAACTGTGGAGACCCGTTGACGCCAGAAACGTTTTTGTTAGAGTCTCCAGGTAGGGATACGAAGCTGGACTTGTTAATAAAGTTGTTTCAATAGCCGATACAACATCAGCGTTCAATGTCATCCTGCGCACATACAAATTAGCTTCGACAATTTTTACTTTGTAGTGTTTGGCAGCATCGTCAGACATTATTACAAAATCATCTATTGACCGTCTAAATGCAATGCGAAGTGTCACACCACTTAGCAAATGTCTGTCGCAAGCGAAAAAGTCGACTGCAACTTTACCGTAGAATGTGCACTCAGTTGATTGCCTCACTAAGGCTTTTCTTCTGTTCACTTCTCCAGTTGACAGCGCTCCTGGAGGTTCTTCGTAGGAGTAACCCTGACATGCCAGCCAGGTGTTTTTTGCATCTTTGTTATGTGAAAATTCTGTTTCAATAAAACTTTTATGAGCATAGTTTCCGTTAGTGTTTGAAATTTTTAGTCCACTAGCAGACACTGTACAGTCAGAGAAGAGTGAATGTAACACATTATTGCAAAAATAGGGAGCATCTGTCTTCGTAACATCTGTTGCTGCTCCTGCGTCATATGTCAAATCAGCTTCTGATGACTGGACAATTTTACATTTTACTTCCAAGAAAATTTTCTGTAATTCAATAAAATTATTTCGGTCACCGGCGACTTCAAATTCTAACATGGGTCCATTTGGACTGTAGACTGGGCCCAACTTTTGACAAAAACTACCATCGAAAGTTACTAAAAGAGAAGGTTTTTCGAATAAATCCAAAGAACTGTTAGTTGCTTCTGATGGTAACAAATTAGCGATCATCGTTCACTCTGGCAAAAAAATCTGACCGACTTCTTTTTGGAGCTCTGTGCGTTGAAATGGTTTTTTTTGCGTTTGTTGATCGCTTTCTGTGGCTTGACTCGACTTGACTTCCTCCGACGTGAAGTGTTTCGTCGAGATCCCCCTGTCTGTTTTTTAACAGTTTTTGCGATTGTATTTTTAAACGCCTGTTTAGGAGATTTTTTGCTTCCGACTACATCCAAAATCTCTGGAACACTTTGTTTCAAAAAAGCTCTTTCCCGATACGCTTCGCTGTCGGCAAAATGAAACGACGTGCTAAAGGCAGCGCAACACGTCCAATGCCTGCAGCTAGGGCTCCAAAACGACTTCCTCTTTGACGATAATGTCCAGAGAAGTGAGGCAAAGACGTTGCTTGATTCGCATAATAAGAATCCATTTTAGGAGGAAAATTTTTTGAATTGTAGTGTTAGAATAACTTTTCCAGTTCCCGAAAAGGGAACTAAATATCCTGTTTCCGTTCTCAGTTCAATTGAAATCGATTGAATTGTGTTGGTTAGGAGCTTCTTATAGTCTAAATTTGTAAAAACTATCCGATGAGTTGGTTCAAGCTCACAAACACTACCGTTTTTCAGACGTTGTTTTGAATCATTGACTCGCTAAAGAGGAGCCTTAGTGTCACCAACGTATTGATACTCAATTATGTTAGTGTAGATGAAAATTAGATGCTTTCCAGCACAAAGATCAGCTGGGAACTCCCCATAATAAGCTTTCGTATCATCACTTTTCATAAACCTGTTCGCATTGGGAATCATTTTGTACCCAATATGTATTCCATTACCGTCAGGAATACCCTTAAATCCAATAATGCTCGGCATTTCCTCGCTGGGAAATGTAATTCCCTCATACTTTCCAAATAAAATTTCATATTTTCCAGAGCTCTTCAACTCTCTGAAAGAAAAATAGGGCAGTCCAATTGTTCGCTTAATTGTAGCAAGAAGTTGTGCCACTGTATCAAAGGTTCCTGTCATAAAAGTAAACTGTTGTCCACTATAAGGTCTAGAAATAACAATAGCTCCCGAAGACATCTTTTGGGAATCTTCATAGTCTTTTAAGTTGTACACAATTAGATTTCCGTTTACTATGTTTTCTATTTTTATTGGGAATATGATTTCACTTAACGCCACTCTCCAATCACCTGCAAGTTGAATTTCGTCATTAAAAAAATTTTGAAATGATGCAAGTGTGTTTGAATCAAATATTTCCATTGAAGCGGATGAAACAACGTGAACTGTAAACTCGTCTTCAAACCGGTTGTTGGACATTTTCAACAAGAGGGAGCCTGACAAGTTGTAATTCTGGTTGATAAAATTTTCCTTGAATTGGTTCCTTGATTCGACTAAGCAGTATGTTGGTGGGCTTAATGTCGGTATTCCCGTTATTTCAAAGACTTTGTCCCGAGTGCTTTATCTTTTTTAACTGTTCTCACAAAGTCTCCAATGTAAAACTTGGGCTTCTGATTTGAGCTTGTTTGGGCTGTCAATGAAACTAATCGTGGCACATCTTTTTTTGTAACTTTGTTGGGAGCAATTTTAGTTACTCGATTGACTCTTGAATTGATTGTTTTCACAAATTGGTCTAATTGGTCAATGTAGCTATAGGTCCACTTTTCTTCGAGATACCGATGAATTATCTTTTTGAGAGATCTAATGTTCCTCTCTGCAAAAGCTGACCTTTTTCACTGAAAGTACTATATAACTGAATTCCGCGTTTGTTGCACAATTGTTTGAATTCTCCCAGAAATTCTGTGCCATCGTCAACCCATACTTTTTCGGGTTGTTTGTTTTTGATCATCTTTTTGAATGCTTCAGCGGCTTCTGTTGCGTACTTTGTTTTTAATGGTTCCACTCGTAAATATCTTGACAAACAATCAACCGCTACTAGGAGATACTTGATATTGCGGTCATACTTTGCTAATTTATCAACGTGTGCCAAATCCAGAGACCAAATTTCGTTAATGTCTTTTACAAAAACTTTAAGCCTAGGAAATTTTAATCGAATTGAACGGTACTTTGTGAAAGACGGCTTTGTCTCCAAATAGGACAGGAATTTGCCTATAGGGAGCTTGCTTTCAGTCTGTAGTCGTTTTATGCTTCCATACGAAGCTGGTCCTTTTAAATACAACTGATCCAATTTTTTTACTTCAGGAAAAGAAAGACCACATCTTCTGACTGGTCTCTTCTTTGTCTGGCGTTTGGTCCGTTTCTTCTTTATATTTTTTTCGGGTTGGTTTTGAGCCACTAAGTCGTTCTCCAGTAGAGGAGAACTCTTGTTGACTGGGTTGTTCTCCACTTGGGAAAAATTCTTGTTCACTTTCAGACGAGGCTTCCAAGATTTGCTTGGCATGTGTATTTGCAACAAGATGAGGTGAGATATTAAGAGCAAATAAAATTTTTGAGTATTTTCCAATGTCAATTTTTTTAGTTGGTTGCTGTAGATTGTACAGAAATGTTGAAGCTTAGATGCCCAGTGTTTCTTTATTAACGTGAAGAACGTCGTTCGACTCTATGGTGACTGTTTCAGATTGGTTAATCAAGTCAAGTATGATTTTTGATCTTTTGATTTGGTTTTTATTCATAACTTCTAGCTCTATCATTATCGAGGTGAAATCGTCGCTTTTTCTTTGTTTTTTCACTACCGGTTCAATCTCGCTGTCTTCGCTCATGGGTTCTGTTTTCTCCTCTTCTGCTGTTTCAATCATCAGTTTGTTTGCAGTCTCAACTGGTTCAAGTGGACTGGTTTCTTTGCAAATGAGACAGCTGTGCAGCTTTCTGTTTATAAAGGGGATTGTCCAAAACTTCTTTTTTTACCGGTTGATGTGAAGCAAAAATTCGTTTTGGAATTAAAATGAATTCTTCGGTGCGCATTATGATTTTGTCAAAAATCGATAACAAGCGAAACCAACAATTTTGACCAATTCTGTTTCTCTAGCAAAAAGTTGCCTCTTTTCTTTCAAACTTGTTTGTCTAGACAATAGTTTTCTGAATGATTTTTCATAACCTTCTACAACATTTTTTCTCATTGGAACATTACCCTTGATAATGTTGAGCAAATATTCGCAAAGGAATTTAATGAGTTTATTTGGAGCTCTCTCGATCTTCTTTTTTAGTTTTGTATCCGATATGTCTAGCAGCCGCCCCAGCATACAAACTTCTTTCTCTCTCATCGCTCAAATTTGTGATAACGGCTTTAGCTGATGGCAGATAAAAAATTGATGGTCCTGGAGGAACAATATTTGAGCAGTAGCGCAAGACGTCTGATGTTTTTAGATCCAAATCAATTAATAAATGACCAAACGGTTCTTTGGTTGCGAGCTCATAGCTTTCTTTAAAAAATTGTGCACTATTCAACTGTCGACCAATAAAACTAATCTGCTGTGTGTCACGGGGTGATTTGAACAATATGATATGCGTTGTGTTTAGATCAATTGTTCTGGACCATCTGCTTTGCTGGAACAAATTGTGTTTAACATAAATTACACTGATGTTTCTATGTCACCCTGCGGTTGCTAATTTGGAAAATTCTTTGTCATTAAAAATTTCGTCACATGAATCATCGAACACAAGAAGGCAGTTCTCTAACCCTGAAATGAGCTCAAAATTGGAGAATTTTTTAAAATGTATGTTCAGTTTCTTCTCTAACGATTGGAATTTTGGCTGATCATGCTGATAAAAATAATAAATTGTTTGAAACTCTGGGAAAAATGTGCCAACTAATAACATTTTGAAAATGAGCTCAGTTTTCCCGCAGCAAGACGGCCCGCAAACAGCCATGAACAGCCGGTCAGTGGTAGAAATAATTTTATTCATAACATTGGATTTGGAAGAGCGTATCCAACTGTACAAGAGAGAAGTGAAAACCAAAATGTGGATTCTTCACAGTCAAGACTGAAAAAAACCGACTTGGTGAGAGATACAGTTATAAGAAAAATTAATATAATGATTTGTGTAAGGTATACAACCTCTGATCGAGGCAATCTCGAATTGCAAAACCTCCAAGATTGTCTTTCTTGGTGCTCGGCGTCAAAAACCAAGTCAGTTATGCCTCCACCCGAATCTAATTGATCTTCGGCTTGACTCATTGTGAAATAAAATTGTTCAAAAAAATGAATTGCTTTCCAAGAATTTTTACATAATTATTTAACTATAAAAAATTCATAAGAAACATATCCAGATTCTCCGTCTCCTTGTTTGTAAGTGATTGTATAGTTTGCATTAATCGAATCTTGTTTATCTCTAAAAACAATTGACTCTACATTGTTCTCTTTAATCAGCTGCTTGATGTCATCGGGAAGAGTCTCATCGTCCAGAGATATCAGAACTGGTACTGCACGCTTGAGCGTAAGTAAAGGGGTTAGTTTCAACCTTTTCATTTTCTCTTGTAAAGACATGGTACAATTGAAAGTACTCCAGTAGAGAAAGATACTTTTTGAAAGCTTCTTTTTCAGCACCAGCACACACAATCTGCTGTTTTCTCAAAACTGTTTGGCATCTTGTGTCAATTTTTTCTTCCTTGATAAGAGTTACCGTTAACTGATTTTCAGTCGTTATGCAACTGTAAACTGTCAAATTTGGAGACAAATTCACTTGTAGTAGAGATGGAGCTAGTTTCTCTAACCGACGATTCATTCGTCAGCCACTGGTAAAAGAGTTTTGCCTTCTTATTGGCACAATGCTTGCTTCTCTGTCGTTTTGGGCAACTCAATGCATGTAATTTACAAACAGGTGTCTCCCGATATAACTTCAAGTGTTCAATTTTTGGGCAGAACAAATTTTCCCAGTTTGATAACGTTCCTCTGTAACAGCTGTCGTAAAGTTTCCGTTTTTTCTAATCCTTTTGCGTAAAAATCAGAAAAGGGAAATCGAAGAACTATACTATGAAAAATCTGTTGCAAATAATGATAAGGGTACTCTCTTGTCTCCCACGAGAGACCATGAAGGAATTTAGATACCCACCGGAAAGATCTTTGCTCACTCGAACAAAGTATGTTAAATGATTTTGGAGGTAAAAATGAAATTATATCGTTGTAATTTTTGGTAGATACCGCAAGTTCCTTTATTATAAATCCAGATTTTTTACTTCGAAAGCCTTCAAAATCAAGAACAACCGCTCCGGATTTCAATTTTCCAGCAAATTGAATAAACTATTTTTGAAAGATTTTACTTATAAACAAAAAGCAATTCCAGTCACATGACCAAGGTACTCATTTGTCACTGAACAAGGTAATACGTAAGAATAGCCTGGACCCTTTTCACTATATTCATAAACAAAACCGGAAGCGTCGTGGAGTATGGCATGTAATCTCAAAATTTTTAAATTTTTGAAATATTTGTCTAACGAAGAATTATCAATGCCAATCAAACCTCCGTACGGCCGCAACTTCAACGCAATATCCAAATCAAGATCCGGATCCAAATGCAGACAAGTGGCTAAAAAGTATAAAAATCGTTTATCGTATTGTGAATATTCTTTTTCGATTTCCTTGTAAGTTTCGTGAATACTTTTCAAATCAAGCGTTGCTATAGTTGCCATTTGATCTATGCACACATTCTCCCAATAATGATCAATTTTTGCTAACAACTGACCAAAACCACTTAATCACACTTCTAAATATCACATAATAAGCCCCTCCCCTCTATTAGGGTAATAAGACTACTTTTTACATGTAGCGTTAAATTCAAACGACCAGAAAGAACTAGCAAGAACGGCGGAATAGAACAATCCAAACGGCAATAAACAGCAGGCGGAAAGATTTTATCCCGCCTAGCCTATTCCCACTTAACGGCCACTACCTATTATCCTATGGTTAAGAGTCGAATGATAACCCCCCCTTTCTTTACGTAGGTATTATATACTACTATAAACTTATGCTTCAAAAAACTTCTTCACGCAACTTGGAAGTATTTTTCATAGGACGTTTGTTCAATTGCTTTGCTTAGTTAGTGCGTTTCAGATCGACTTTTTCTGCTGATAAAGAACAATAGCAACTCTAATATGGAGGCTGTTTCTCAAGGAGTCCTCATGAACCCGTTTAATATCGAGTTTTGAGACATTGCTACAAAAATGAGAGCTACTGTACAAAACTGAGTGAGCCCACTTGTGAATACTTTTGAAATTGAAGCAAATATTTCTGGAGGGATTTTTGAAATCCCAGTTTGAGATTAATTTTTTTTAATTTTCGCCAAATTTTGACACAACTATACGTTATTGTACAGGCTATAATTAATCGAGTTTTTTCATTCAATCTCTTCTCATAGTTCTGCCAATATTTATGATAATTTTTTGAGAAAAATGATGGGTTTCATATTTTGATTTTTGATATAAAAGTTTATTAATTTTTTGTAAAAAACACTAAGTTTCTTATGAAAGATATACAAAAATCATTCAAAACTCCATCCTCACAATTGAAAGTTTTTCTTCCTTGCACTTATTTTTTTAAATAAAATCGGTGTCATTCAATAGCGTCACCATGCTAGAGGTGTCCAATTTGCTAGAGTCGATGTCTTAACTTGTCCAGGTTCCTAATCCAAAAAATTGTTCCTTGCGCAATTTTTTTTGGGTTGTTTTAGCTTTTCTTTTGTATAAAGCTGCTTGTTTTTACATTTCTGAAGATTTAATTTTCTGAGACGTTAAATTTTGGGTTTTGCAAATGTTCTACTAAAGGTGTCTTGCAATTGCGCATTTTTTTGTATAATCGATAACTTTTGAATCGTATAACGGTTATTATATTATCATTCAGTTTACAATTATAAACGACTATGCTTAAATATAACGGTGCTATTATTCAATCAATCCCGGACCTAACGCCAAGTCAATTTCAGTACTGGGCAAGTCTAATTCCAAGTCTTCTTTCATTACTGATTCAGAGCTATGATCATGTCACTTTTTACACTTGGCAGTCTAAATCCAAGTCTGGGCTGAGACTTGGCAAGTCTAATCCAAGTCTGATTTAAGACTTGGCAATTCTTAATCCAAGTCTGATTTAAGACTTGGCAATTCTTAATCCAAGTCTGATTTAAGACTTGGCAATTCTTAATCCAAGTCTGATTTAAGACTTGGCAATTCTTAATCCAAGTCTGATTTAAGACTTGGCAATTCTTAATCCAAGTCTGATTTAAGACTTGGCAATTCTTAATCCAAGTCTGATTTAAGACTTGGCAATTCTTAATCCAAGTCTCGGCTAGCCGAAAAAATTGCCTAAAATAGCCGGAAAAACGTCAAAAATAGCCGGGAAAACGTCAAAAATAGCAGAAAAAAACGTCAAAAATAGCCAAAAAAACGTCAAAAATAGCCGGGAAAACGTCAAAAATAGCCGAAAAAAACGTCAAAAATAGCCGAAAAAAATGTCAAAAATAGCCGAAAAAAACGTCAAAAATAGCCGGGAAAACGTCAAAAATAGCCGAAAAAAACGTCAAAAATAGCCGAAAAAAACGTCAAAAATAGCCGGGAAAACGTCAAAAATAGCCGAAAAAAACGTCAAAAACAGCCGAAAAAAACGTCAAAAATAGCCGAAAAAAACGTCAAAAATAGCCGGGAAAACGTCAAAAATAGCAGAAAAAAGTGCCTAAAATAGCCGGGGAAACGTCAAAAATAGCCGAAAAAAACTCAAAAATAGCCGGGAAAACGTCAAAAATAGCCGAAAAAAACGTCAAAAATAGCCGAAAAAACCGTCAAAAATAGCCGAAAAAAACGTCAAAAATAGCCGGAGAAACGTCAAAAATAGCAGAAAAAAGTGCCTAAAATAGCCGGGGAAACGTCATAAACGCCTCAACTTAGTCTAAAAGCTCAGAGAAAATCAGGGTCCTTCAACACTCAATTGGCCGCAAGCGACCAAAAAATATAAAAAGATATAAAGGCATCAGAGCTGATTTTTTTTTTCGTTTTTGACCCAGAGCAGGAATAATACAATTTTTTATGGCAAGTAAAGTATGAATGGTCAGTTTTTGGGTCAAAACGAAAAAAAAACAACTTAAGAAGAACAAGAAAAATAAAATAGAGGCATCGTATTCGAGATATAAAGGCATCAGAGCTGATTTTTTTTTCGTTTTTGACCCAGAGCAGGAATAATACAATTTTTTATGGCAAGTAAAGTATGAATGGTCGGTTTTTGGGTGAAAACGAAAAAAAAACAACTTAAGAAGAACAAGAAAAAGAAAATAGAGGCATCGTATTTGAGATATAAAGGCATCAGGGCTGATTTTTTTTTCGTTTTTGACCCAGAGCAGGAATAATACAATATTTTATGGCAAGTAAAGTATGAATGGTCGGTTTTTGGGTCAAAACGAAAAAAAAACAACTTAAGAAGAACAAAAAAAAGAAAATAGAGGCATCGTATTCGAGATATAAAGGCATCAGAGCTGATTTTTTTTCGTTTTTGACCCAGAGCAGGAATAATACAATTTTTTATGGCAAGTAAAGTATGAATGGTCGGTTTTTGGGTCAAAACGAAAAAAAAACAACTTAAGAAGAACAAGAAAAATAAAATAGAGGCATCGTATTCGAGATATAAAGGCATCAGAGCTGATTTTTTTTCGTTTTTGACCCAGAGCAGGAATAATACAATTTTTTATGGCAAGTAACGTATGAATGGTCGGTTTTTGGGTCAAAACGAAAAAAAAAAACAACTTAAGAAGAACAAAAAAAAGAAAATAGAGGCATCGTATTCGAGATATAAAGGCATCAGAGCTGATTTTTTTTTCGTTTTTGACCCAGAGCAGGAATAATACAATTTTTTATGGCAAGTAAAGTATGAATGGTCGGTTTTTGGGTCAAAACGAAAAAAAAACAACATAAGAAGAACAAGAAAAATAAAATAGAGGCATCGTATTCGAGATATAAAGGCATCAGAGCTGATTTTTTTTTCGTTTTTGACCCAGAGCAGGAATAATACAATTTTTTATGGCAAGTAAAGTATGAATGGTCGGTTTTTGGGTCAAAACGAAAAAAAAACAACTTATGAAGAACAAGAAAAATAAAATAGAGGCATCGTATTCGAGATATAAAGGCATCAGAGCTGATTTTTTTTCGTTTTTGACCCAGAGCAGGAATAATACAATTTTTTATGGCAAGTAACGTATGAATGGTCGGTTTTTGGGTCAAAACGAAAAAAAAAACAACTTAAGAAGAACAAGAAAAAGAAAATAGAGGCATCGTATTCGAGATATAAAGGCATCAGAGCTGATTATTTTTTCGTTTTTGACCCAGAGCAGGAATAATACAATTTTTTATGGCAAGTAAAGTATGAATGGTCGGTTTTTGGGTCAAAACGAAAAAAAACAACTTAAGAAGAACAAAAAAAAGAAAATAGAGGCATCTTATTCGAGATATAAAGGCATCAGAGCTGTTTTTTTCGCTTTTGACTTTTTTTCCTTCTTTTCGCAAAACCGATCGAAAAAATCTTCTTTTGGCAAAATCGATCGCAAATATCTTCTTTTTGCAAAACCTTCTTTCGATAATATCTTTTCGCAAAATCGATCGCAAATACCTTCATTTCGCAATACCTTCTTTCGAAAATATCTTCGTTTCGCGAAATCAATCGCAAATACCTTCATTCCGTAAAATCGATCGCAAATATCTTCTTTTCGCAATACCTTCGTTTCGCAAAATTGATCGCAAATACCTTCATTTCGCAAAAACTTCTTTCGAAAATATCTTCTTTTCGCAAAATCGATCGCAAATACCTTCATTTCGTAAAATCGATTGCAAATATCTTCTTTTCGCAAAATCGATTGCAAATACCTTCATTTCGTAAAATCGATCGCAAATATCTTCTTTTCGCAATACCTTCGTTTCGCAAAATCGATCGCAAATACATTCATTTCGCAAAAACTTCTTTCGAAAATATCTTCTTTTCGCAAAATCGATCGCAAATACCTTCATTTCGTAAAATCGATCGCAAATATCTTCTTTTCGCAATACCTTCGTTTCGCAAAATCGATCGCAAATACCTTCATTTCGCAAAAACTTCTTTCGAGAATATCTTCTTTTCGCAAAATCGATCGCAAATACCTTCATTTCGTAAAATCGATCGCAAATATCTTCGTTTCGCAATACCTTCGTTTCGCAAAATCGATCGCAAATACCTTCATTTCGCAAAAACTTCTTTCGAAAATATCTTCTTTTCGCAAAATCGATCGCAAATACCTTCATTTCGTAAAATCGATCGCAAATATCTTCTTTTCGCAATACCTTCGTTTCGCAAAATCGATCGCAAATACCTTCATTTCGCAATACCTTCTTTCGAAAATATCTTCGTTTCGCAAAATCGATCGCAAATACCTTCATTTAGTAAAATCAATCGCAAATATCTTCTTTTCGCAATACCTTCGTTTCGCAAAATCGATCGCAAATACCTTCATTTCGTAAAAACTTCTTTCGAAAATATCTTCTTTTCGCAAAATCGATCGCAAATACCTTCATTTCGTAAAATCGATCGCAAATATCTTCTTTTCGCAATACCTTTGTTTCGCAAAATCGATCGCAAATACCTTCATTTCGCAAAAACTTCTTTCGAAAATATCTTCTTTTCGCAAAATCGATCGAAAATACCTTCATTTTGTAAAATCGATTGCAAATATCTTCTTTTCGCAATACCTTCGTTTCGCAAAATCGATTGAAAATACCTTCATTTCGCAAAACCTTCTTTCGAAAATATATTCTTTTCGCAAAATCGATCGCAAATACCTTCATTTCGTAAAATCGATCGCAAATATCTTCTTTTCGCAATACCTTCGTTTCGCAAAATCGATCGCAAATACCTTCATTTCGCAAAAACTTCTTTCGAAAATATCTTCTTTTCGCAAAATCGATCGCAAACACCTTCATTTCGTAAAATCGATCGCAAATATCTTCTTTTCGCAATACCTTCGTTTCGCAAAATCGATCGCAAATACCTTCATTTCGCAAAAACTTCTTTCGAAAATATCTTCTTTTCGCAAAATCGATCGCAAATACCTTCATTTCGTAAAATCGATCGCAAATATCTTCTTTTCGCAATACCTTCGTTTCGCAAAATCGATCGCAAATACATTCATTTCGCAAAAACTTCTTTCGAAAATATCTTCTTTTCGCAAAATCGATCGCAAATACCTTCATTTCGTAAAATCGATCGCAAATATCTTCTTTTCGCAATACCTTCGTTTCGCAAAATCGATCGCAAATACCTTCATTTCGCAAAAACTTCTTTCGAGAATATCTTCTTTTCGCAAAATCGATCGCAAATACCTTCATTTCGTAAAATCGATCGCAAATATCTTCTTTTCGCAATACCTTCGTTTCGCAAAATCGATCGCAAATACCTTCATTTCGCAAAAACTTCTTTCGAAAATATCTTCTTGTCGCAAAATCGATCGCAAATACCTTCATTTCGTAAAATCGATCGCAAATATCTTCTTTTCGCAATACCTTCGTTTCGCAAAATCGATCGCAAATACCTTCATTTCGCAATACCTTCTTTCGAAAATATCTTCGTTTCGCAAAATCGATCGCAAATACCTTCATTTAGTAAAATCAATCGCAAATATCTTCTTTTCGCAATACCTTCGTTTCGCAAAATCGATCGCAAATACCTTCATTTCGTAAAAGCTTCTTTCGAAAATATCTTCTTTTCGCAAAATCGATCGCAAATACCTTCATTTCGTAAAATCGATCGCAAATATCTTCTTTTCGCAATACCTTTGTTTCGCAAAATCGATCGCAAATACCTTCATTTCGCAAAAACTTCTTTCGAAAATATCTTCTTTTCGCAAAATCGATCGAAAATACCTTCATTTTGTAAAATCGATTGCAAATATCTTCTTTTCGCAATACCTTCGTTTCGCAAAATCGATTGAAAATACCTTCATTTCGCAAAACCTCCTTTCGAAAATATCTTCTTTTCGCAAAATCGATCGCAAATACCTTCATTTCGTAAAATCGATTGCAAATATCTTCTTTTCGCAAAATCGATTGCAAATACCTTCATTTCGTAAAATCGATCGCAAATATCTTCTTTTCGCAATACCTTCGTTTCGCAAAATCGATCGCAAATACCTTCATTTCGTAAAATCGATCGCAAATATCTTCTTTTCGCAATACCTTCGTTTCGCAAAATCGATCGCAAATACCTTCATTTCGCAATACCTTCTTTCGAAAATATCTTCGTTTCGCAAAATCGATCGCAAATACCTTCATTTAGTAAAATCAATCGCAAATATCTTCTTTTCGCAATACCTTCGTTTCGCAAAATCGATCGCAAATACCTTCATTTCGTAAAAGCTTCTTTCGAAAATATCTTCTTTTCGCAAAATCGATCGCAAATACCTTCATTTCGTAAAATCGATCGCAAATATCTTCTTTTCGCAATACCTTTGTTTCGCAAAATCGATCGCAAATACCTTCATTTCGCAAAAACTTCTTTCGAAAATATCTTCTTTTCGCAAAATCGATCGAAAATACCTTCATTTTGTAAAATCGATTGCAAATATCTTCTTTTCGCAATACCTTCGTTTCGCAAAATCGATTGAAAATACCTTCATTTCGCAAAACCTCCTTTCGAAAATATCTTCTTTTCGCAAAATCGATCGCAAATACCTTCATTTCGTAAAATCGATTGCAAATATCTTCTTTTCGCAAAATCGATTGCAAATACCTTCATTTCGTAAAATCGATCGCAAATATCTTCTTTTCGCAATACCTTTGTTTCGCAAAATCGATCGCAAATACCTTCATTTCGTAAAATCGATCGCAAATATCTTCTTTTCGCAATACCTTTGTTTCGCAAAATCGATCGCAAATACCTTCATTTCGCAAAAACTTCTTTCGAAAATATCTTCTTTTCGCAAAATCGATCGCAAATACCTTCATTTCGTAAAATCGATCGCAAATATCTTCTTTTCGCAATACCTTCGTTTCGCAAAATCGATCGCAAATACATTCATTTCGGAAAAACTTCTTTCGAAAATATCTTCTTTTCGCAAAATCGATCGCAAATACCTTCATTTCGTAAAATCGATCGCAAATATCTTCTTTTCGCAATACCTTCGTTTCGCAAAATCGATCGCAAATACCTTCATTTCGCAAAAACTTCTTTCGAGAATATCTTCTTTTCGCAAAATCGATCGCAAATACCTTCATTTCGTAAAATCGATCGCAAATATCTTCTTTTCGCAATACCTTCGTTCCGCAAAATCGATCGCAAATACCTTCATTTCGCAAAAACTTCTTTCGAAAATATCTTCTTTTCGCAAAATCGATCGCAAATACCTTCATTTCGTAAAATCGATCGCAAATATCTTCTTTTCGCAATACCTTCGTTTCGCAAAATCGATCGCAAATACCTTCATTTCGCAATACCTTCTTTCGAAAATATCTTCGTTTCGCAAAATCGATCGCAAATGCCTTCATTTAGTAAAATCAATCGCAAATATCTTCTTTTCGCAATACCTTCGTTTCGCAAAATCGATCGCAAATACCTTCATTTCGTAAAAGCTTCTTTCGAAAATATCTTCTTTTCGCAAAATCGATCGCAAATACCTTCATTTCGTAAAATCGATCGCAAATATCTTCTTTTCGCAATACCTTTGTTTCGCAAAATCGATCGCAAATACCTTCATTTCGCAAAAACTTCTTTCGAAAATATCTTCTTTTCGCAAAATCGATCGAAAATACCTTCATTTTGTAAAATCGATTGCAAATATCTTCTTTTCGCAATACCTTCGTTTCGCAAAATCGATTGAAAATACCTTCATTTCGCAAAACCTCCTTTCGAAAATATCTTCTTTTCGCAAAATCGATCGCAAATACCTTCATTTCGGAAAATCGATCGCAAATATCTTCTTTTCGCAATACCTTCGTTTCGCAAAATCGATCGCAAATACCTTCATTTCGCAAAACCTTCTTTCGAAAATATCTTCTTTTCGCAAAATCGATCGCAAATACCTTCATTTCGTAAAATCGATCGCAAATATCTTCTTTTCGCAATACCTTCGTTTCGCAAAATCGATCGCAAATACCTTCATTTCGCAAAACCTTCTTTCGAAAATATCTTCTTTTCGCAAAATCGATCGCAAATACCTTCATTTCGTAAAATCGATCGCAAATATCTTCTTTTCGCAATACCTTCGTTTCGCAAAATCGATCGCAAATACCTTCATTTCGCAATACCTTCTTTCGAAAATATCTTCGTTTCGCAAAATCGATCGCAAATACCTTCATTTCGCAAAACCTCCTTTCGAAAATATCTTCTTTTCGCAAAATCGATCGCAAATACCTTCATTTCGTAAAATCGATCGCAAATATCTTCTTTTCGCAATACCTTCGTTTCGCAAAATCGATCGCAAATACCTTCATTTCGTAAAATCGATCGCAAATATCTTCTTTTCGTAATACCTTCGTTTCGCAAAATCGATCGCAAATACCTTCATTTCGCAAAAACTTCATTCGAAAATATCTTCTTTTCGCAAAATCGATCGCAAATACCTTCATTTCGTAAAATCGATCGCAAATATCTTCTTTTCGCAATACCTTCGTTTCGCAAAATCGATCGCAAATACCTTCATTTCGCAAAAACTTCTTTCAAAAATATCTTCTTTTCGCAAAATCGATCGAAAATACCTTCATTTCGTAAAATCGATCGCAAATATCTTCTTTTCGCAATACCTTCGTTTCGCAAAATCGATCGCAAATACCTTCATTTCGCAAAACCTTCTTTCGAAAATATCTTCTTTTCGCAAAATCGATCGCAAATACCTTCATTTCGTAAAATCGATCGCAAATATCTTCTTTTTGCAATACCTTCGTTTCGCAAAATCGATCGCAAATACATTCATTTCGCAAAAACTTCTTTCGAAAATATCTTCTTTTCGCAAAATCGATCGCAAATACCTTCATTTCGTAAAATCGATCGCAAATATCTTCTTTTCGCAATACCTTCGTTTCGCAAAATTGATCGCAAATACCTTCATTTCGCAAAACCTTCTTTCGAAAATATCTTCTTTTCGCAAAATCGATCGCAAATACCTTCATTTCGTAAAATCGATCGCAAATATCTTCTTTTTGCAATACCTTCGTTTCGCAAAATCGATCGCAAATACATTCATTTCGCAAAAACTTCTTTCGAAAATATCTTCTTTTCGCAAAATCGATCGCAAATACCTTCATTTCGCAAAACCTTCTTTCGAAAATATCTTCTTTTCGCAAAATCGATCGCAAATACCTTCATTTCGTAAAATCGATCGCAAATACCTTCATTTCGCAAAACCTTCTTTCGAAAATATCTTCTTTTCGCAAAATCGATCGCAAATACCTTCATTTCGTAAAATCGATCGCAAATATCTTCTTTTTGCAATACCTTCGTTTCGCAAAATCGATCGCAAATACATTCATTTCGCAAAAACTTCTTTCGAAAATATCTTCTTTTCGCAAAATCGATCGCAAATACCTTCATTTCGTAAAATCGATCGCAAATATCTTCTTTTCGCAATACCTTCGTTTCGCAAAATTGATCGCAAATACCTTCATTTCGCAAAACCTTCTTTCGAAAAT
The DNA here is from genome assembly GCF_964194025.1 of Convolutriloba macropyga. Lineage (NCBI taxonomy): Eukaryota > Metazoa > Xenacoelomorpha > Acoela > Convolutidae > Convolutriloba > Convolutriloba macropyga. Next base: position 52,359 of record NW_027449754.1, read on the forward strand.
ATCTTCTTTTCGCAAAATCGATCGCAAATACTTTCATTTCGTAAAATCGATCGCAAATATCTTCTTTTTGCAATACCTTCGTTTCGCAAAATCGATCGCAAATACATTCATTTCGCAAAAACTTCTTTCGAAAATATCTTCTTTTCGCAAAATCGATCGCAAATACCTTCATTTCGCAAAACCTTCTTTCGAAAATATCTTCTTTTCGCAAAATCGATCGCAAATACCTTCATTTCGTAAAATCGATCGCAAATATCTTCTTTTTGCAATACCTTCGTTTCGCAAAATCGATCGCAAATACATTCATTTCGCAAAAACTTCTTTCGAAAATATCTTCTTTTCGCAAAATCGATCGCAAATACCTTCATTTCGTAAAATCGATCGCAAATATCTTCTTTTCGCAATACCTTCGTTTCGCAAAATCGATCGCAAATACCTTCATTTCGCCGAAGTCTGTTTGGTCTGACCAATGGTGGCCAACGTCTGTTTGGTCTGACCAAGGGTGGCCGAAGTCTGTTTGGTCTGAACAATGGTGGCCAACGTCTGTTTGGTCTGACCAAGGGTGGCCAACGTCTGTTTGGTCTGACCAAGGGTGGCCGAAGTCTGTTTGGTGGTCTGACCAAGGGTGGCCGAAGTCTGTTTGGTCTGACCAATGGTGGGCAAAGTGTCTTTGGTCTGACCAATGGTGGCCAACGTCTGTTTGGTCTGACCAAGGGTAGCCGAAGTCTGTTTGGTCTGACCAATGGTGGGCAAAGTCTGTTTGGTCTGACCAAGGTTGGCCAACGTCTGTTTGGTCTGACCAAGGGTTGCCGAAGTCTGTTTGGTCTGAACAATGGTGACCAACGTCTGTTTGGTCTGACCAATGGTGGGCTAAGTCTGTTTGGTCTGACCAAGGGTAGCCGAAGTCTGTTTGGTCTGACCAATGGTGGGCCAAGTCTGTTTGGTCTGACCAAGGGTGGCCGAAGTCTGTTTGGTCTGAACAATGGTGGCCAACGTCTGTTTGGTCTGACCAAGGGTGGCCGAAGTCTGTTTGGTCTGAACAATTGTGGCCAACGTCTGTTTGGTCTGACCAATGGTGGCTAACGTCTGTTTGGTCTGACCAATTGTGGGCAAAGTCTGTTTGGTCTGACCAATGGTGGGCAAAGTCTGTTTGGTCTGACCAAGGGTGGCCGAAGTCTGTTTGGTCTGAACAATGGTGGCCAACGTCTGTTTGGTCTGACCAAGGGTGGCCGAAATCTGTTTGGTCTGAACAATGGTGGCCAACGTCTGTTTGGTCTGACCAAGGGTGGCCGAAGTCTGTTTGGTCTGACCAAGGGTGGCAAACGTCTGTTTGGTCTGACCAAGGGTTGCCGAAGTCTGTTTGGTCTGAACAATGGTGGCCAACGTCTGTTTGGTCTTACCGATGGTGGCCAACGTCTGTTTGGTCTGACCAAGGGTAGCCACAGTCTGTTTGGTCTGACCAAGGGTGGCCGAAGTCTGTTTGGTCTGAACAATGGTGGCCAACGTCTGTTTGGTCTGACCAAGGGTGGCCGAAGTCTGTTTGGTCTGACCAAGGGTGGCCAACGTCTGTTTGGTCTGACCAAGGGTTGCCGAAGTCTGTTTGGTCTGAACAATGGTGGCCAACGTCTGTTTGGTCTAACCAATGGTGGCCAACGTCTGTTTGGTCTGACCAAGGGTAGCCGAAGTCTGTTTGGTCTGACCAATGGTGGGCAAAGTCTGTTTGGTCTGACCATGGGTGGCCAACGTCTGTTTGGTCTGACCAATGGTGGCCAACGTCTGTTTGGTCTGACCAATGGTGGGCTAAGTCTGTTTGGTCTGACCAAGGGTAGCCGAAGTCTGTTTGGTCTGACCAATGGTGGGCCAAGTCTGTTTGGTCTGACCAAGGGTGGCCGAAGTCTGTTTGGTCTGAACAATGGTGGCCAACGTCTGTTTGGTCTGACCAAGGGTGGCCGAAGTCTGTTTGGTCTGAACAATTGTGGCCAACGTCTGTTTGGTCTGACCAATGGTGGCTAACGTCTGTTTGGTCTGACCAATTGTGGGCAAAGTCTGTTTGGTCTGACCAATGGTGGGCAAAGTCTGTTTGGTCTGACCAAGGGTGGCCGAAGTCTGTTTGGTCTGAACAATGGTGGCCAACGTCTGTTTGGTCTGACCAAGGGTGGCCGAAATCTGTTTGGTCTGAACAATGGTGGCCAACGTCTGTTTGGTCTGACCAAGGGTGGCCGAAGTCTGTTTGGTCTGACCAAGGGTGGCAAACGTCTGTTTGGTCTGACCAAGGTTGCCGAAGTCTGTTTGGTCTGAACAATGGTGGCCAACGTCTGTTTGGTCTTACCGATGGTGGCCAACGTCTGTTTGTTCTGACCAAGGGTAGCCACAGTCTGTTTGGTCTGACCAAGGGTGGCCGAAGTCTGTTTGGTCTGAACAATGGTGGCCAACGTCTGTTTGGTCTGACCAAGGGTGGCCGAAGTCTGTTTGGTCTGACCAAGGGTGGCCAACGTCTGTTTGGTCTGACCAAGGGTTGCCGAAGTCTGTTTGGTCTGAACAATGGTGGCCAACGTCTGTTTGGTCTAACCAATGGTGGCCAACGTCTGTTTGGTCTGACCAAGGGTAGCCGAAGTCTGTTTGGTCTGACCAATGGTGGGCAAAGTCTGTTTGGTCTGACCATGGGTGGCCAACGTCTGTTTGGTCTGACCAAGGGTGGCCGAAGTCTGTTTGATCTGACCAAGGGTGGCCTAAGTCTGTTTGGTCTGAACAATGGTGGCCAACGTCTGTTTGGTCTGACCAAGGGTGGCCAACGTCTGTTTGGTCTGACCAAGGGTGGCCGAAGTCTGTTTGGTCTGACCAAGGGTAGCCGAAGTCTGTTTGGTCTGACCAATGGTGGGCAAAGTCTGTTTGGTCTGACCAAGGGTAGCCGAAGTCTGTTTGGTCTGACCAATGGTGGGCAAAGTCTGTTTGGTCTGACCAAGGGTGGCCGAAGTCTGTTTGGGCTGAACAATGGTGGCCAACGTCTGTTTGGTCTGACCAAGGGTGGCCGAAATCTGTTTGGTCTGACCAAGGGTGGCCGAAATCTGTTTGGTCTGAACAATGGTGGCCAACGTCTGTTTGGTCTGACCAAGGGTGGCCGAAGTCTGTTTGGTCTGACCAAGGGTGGCAAACGTCTGTTTGGTCTGAACAAGGGTTGCCGAAGTCTGTTTGGTCTGAACAATGGTGGCCAACGTCTGTTTGGTCTTACCGATGGTGGCCAACGTCTGTTTGGTCTGACCAAGGGTAGCCAAAATCTGTTTGGTCTGACCAAGGGTGGCCGAAGTCTGTTTGATCTGAACAATGGTGGCCAACGTCTGTTTGGTCTGACCAAGGGTGGCCGAAGTCTGTTTGGTCTGACCAAGGGTGGCCAACGTCTGTTTGGTCTGACCAAGGGTTGCCGAAGTCTGTTTGGTCTGAACAATGGTGGCCAACGTCTGCTTGGTCTAACCAATGGTGGCCAACGTCTGTTTGGTCTGACCAAGGGTAGCCGAAGTCTGTTTGGTCTGACCAATGGTGGGCAAAGTCTGTTTGGTCTGACCATGGGTGGCCAACGTCTGTTTGGTCTGACCAAGGGTGGCCGAAGTCTGTTTGGTCTGACCAAGGGCGGCCAAAGTCTGTTTGGTCTGACCAAGGGTGGCCAACGTCTGTTTGGTCTGACCAAGGGTGGCCGAAGTCTGTTTGGTCTGACCAAGGGTAGCCGAAGTCTGTTTGGTCTGACCAATGGTGGGCAAAGTCTGTTTGGTCTGACCAAGGGTAGCCGAAGTCTGTTTGGTCTGACCAATGGTGGGCAAAGTCTGTTTGGTCTGACCAAGGTTGGCCAACGTCTGTTTGGTCTGACCAAGGGTGGCCGAAGTCTGTTTGGTCTGACCAAGGGTGGCCGAAGTCTGTTTGGTCTGACCAATGGTGGGCAAAGTCTCTTTGGTCTGACCAATGGTGGCCAACGTCTGTTTGGTCTGACCAAGGGTAGCCGAAGTCTGTTTGGTCTGACCAATGGTGGGCAAAGTCTGTTTGGTCTGACCAAGGGTGGCCAACGTCTGTTTGGTCTGACCAAGGGTTGCCGAAGTCTGTTTGGTGTGAACAATGGTGGCCAACGTCTGTTTGGTCTGACCAATGGTGGAAAACGTCTGTTTGGTCTGACCAAGGGTAGCCGAAGTCTGTTTGGTCTGACCAATGGTGGGCAAAGTCTGTTTGGTCTGACCAAGGCTGGCCGAAGTCTGTTTGGTCTGAACAATGGTGGCCAACGTCTGTTTGGTCTGACCAAGGGTGACCGAAGTCTGTTCGTTCTGACCAATGGTGGGCAAAGTCTGTTTGGTCTGCCAAGGGTGGCCAACGTCTGTTAGGTCTGACCAAGGGTGGCCGAAGTCTGTTTGGTCTGACCAAGGGTGGCCGAAGTCTGTTTGGTCTGAACAATGGTGGCCAACGTCTGTTTGGTCTTACCGATGGTGGCCAACGTCTGTTTGGTCTGACCAAGGGTAGCCGAAGTCTGTTTGGTCTGACCAATGGTGGGCAAAGTCTGTTTGGTCTGACCAAGGGTGGCCAACGTCTGTTTGGTCTGACCAAGGGTGGCCGAAGTCTGTTTGGTCTGACCAGTGGTGGCCGAAGTCTGTTTGGTCTGACCAATGGTGGGCAAAGTCTGTTTGGTCTGACCAAGGGTGGCCAACGTCTGTTTGGTCTGAACAATGGTGGCCGAAGTCTGTTTGGTCTGAACAATGGTGGCCAACGTCTGTTTGGTCTGACCAAGGGTGGCCAACGTCTGTTTGGTCTGACCAAGGGTGGCCGAAGTCTGTTTGGTCTGACCAAGGGTAGCCGAAGTCTGTTTGGTCTGACCAATGTTGGGCAAAGTCTGTTTGGTCTAACCAAGGATAGCCGAAGTCTGTTTGGTCTGACCAATGGTGGGCAAAGTCTGTTTGGTCTGACCAAGGGTGGCCGAAGTCTGTTTGGTCTGAACAATGGTGGCCAACGTCTGTTTGGTCTGACCAAGGGTGGCCGAAGTCTGTTTGTTCTGACCAATGGTGGCCAACGTCTGTTTGGTCTGACCAATGGTGGCCAACGTCTGTTTGGTCTGACCAAGGGTAGCCGAAGTCTGTTTGGTCTGACCAATGGTGGGCAAAGTCTGTTTGGTCTGACCAAGGGTGGCCGAAGTCTGTTTGGTCTGAACAATGGTGGCCAACGTCTGTTTGGTCTGACCAAGGGTGGCCGAAGTCTGTTTGGTCTGAACAATGGTGGCCAACGTCTGTTTGGTCTGACCAAGGGTGGCCAACGTCTGTTTGGTCTGACCAAGGGTGGCCGAAGCCTGTTTGGTCTGACCAAGGGTAGCCGAAGTCTGTTTGGTCTGACCAATGGTGGGCAAAGTCTGTTTGGTCTGACCAAGGGTAGCCGAAGTCTGTTTGGTCTGACCAATGGTGGGCAAAGTCTGTTTGGTCTGACCAAGGGTGGCCGAAATCTGTTTGGTCTGAACAATGGTGGCCAACGTCTGTTTGGTCTGACCAAGGGTGGCCGAAGTCTGTTTGTTCTGACCAATGGTGGCCAACGTCTGTTTGGTCTGACCAATGGTGGCCAACGTCTGTTTGGTCTTACCGATGGTGGCCAACGTCTGTTTGGTCTGACCAAGGGTGGCCGAAGTCTGTTTGGTCTGACCAAGGGTGGCCAACGTCTGTTTGGTCTGACCAAGGGTGGCCGAAGTCTGTTTGGTCTGACCAATGGTGGGCAAAGTCTGTTTGGTCTGACCAAAGGTGGACAACGTCTGTTTGGTCTGACCAAGGGTGGCCGAAGTCTGTTTGGTCTGAACAATGGTGGCCAACGTCTGTTTAGTCTGACCAAGGGTGGCCAACGTCTGTTTGGTCTGACCAAGGGTGGCCGAAGTCTGTTTGGTCTGACCAAGGGTAGCCGAAGTCTGTTTGTTCTGACCAAGGACGGCCAAAGTCTGATTGGTCTGACCCAGGGTGGCCAAAGTTTGTTTGGTCTGATCAACGTTGACCAAGACCTGTTTGCTTTACATCCATTTTCTCTTTCTGACGGTTGAAGTCGTTGACCCAGCTTTCTTCTAAACAAAAATTGCAGCAGAAGAAGGAAAAATAAATTAGAGAAAAAAAGCAAATATATACAAGGGCACAGTTTGCTCAGTTTAAAGCAAGTAGTTCATTTAATGGAGAGTTCCGAATGAGTCAATTAAGAAGCTAAGGCAGTGGGCCATGAGATGATTCAAACCATTTGTAGTATGTCGTAAATGACATCTATCCCGACCATGCTCATCAAAGTCAGTCTTCTTAACTAACTTTGGACTTTTGTATCTGTCCTTTAAATGTTCCGCCAAATAAATATTATTGGCTTCGCGTATATTTTTGTCGAAGTCCGCTCGAGGCAGCAACCCACTGAATCGAACTATGCGGGGGTGCAAAGCGCGAATAACAAAAACATAGTTCCGGTAAATTTCGTCGACACTTATACTATTTACATCGTTATCCCCGCAAATAATAAAGGTGTGGGTGTAACGTTTGAGTCCCTCGATCATAGTTCGCAGATGAATTGATCTACGGCCACCCTCGCCGTCATACGAAGGGCTGTAAAAATAAGAACTAAATATAATAAACAGACAAGACTAAGCCATCATTACAAACCGAAGTAAACTTACTGGTAGCGGCATACCCGCTCATTCATCCGCAAAAGCGGGGTTGCGTCTCGGAGATTTGAATCTCCGATAAACACAACTCTAGTCTGCAAAACAGGTCATAATTCAAAATTTTTGGATTTTAAAAAGCAACGAGCACCAACAGCTAGTGCTGTAGGTGCTCTGATGGAAAACTATTAATAGCATAACAGCTTTCAAATAACAATGTTTGGTGGGAAGCAATTAGTCGCGAAGTCAAAACCCGTAACTAGCATTACGAGTTTGCCTTCTAAAACTATTAATAGTAAAATAGTTCTAGTCGCACTTGGTTGTTTTATTAAAATTTTTAAAAAGCAACGAGCACCAACAGCTAGTGCTGTAGATGCTCCGATGGAAAACTATTAATAGCATAATAGCCTTCAAATGACAATATTTGGTGGGAAGCACTTAGTCGCGAAGTCAAAACCCGCAACTAGCCTTACGAGCTTGCCTTCTAAAACTATTAATAGTAAAATAGTTCTAGTCACACTTGGTTGTTTTAATAAAAATTTTTAAAAAGCAAAGAGCACCAACAGCTAGTGGCGTAGGTGCTCTGATGGAAAACTATTAATAGCATAACAGCTTTCAAATGACAATGTTTGGTGGGAAGCAATTAGTCGCAAAGTCAAACCCGTAACTAGCATTACGAGTTTGCCTTCTAAAACTATTAATAGTAAAATAGTTCTAGTCACACTTGGTTGTTTTAATAAAATTTTTAAAAAGCAACGAGCACCAACAGCTAGTGCTGTAGATGCTCTGATGGAAAACTATTAATAGCATAATAGCCTTCAAATGACAATATTTTGGTGAGAAGCAATTAGTCGCGAAGTCAAAACCCGTATCTAGAGTTACGAGTTTGCCTTCTAAAACTATTAATAGTAAAATAGTTCTAGTCACACTTGGTTGTTTTATTGAAATTTTTAAAAAGCAACGAGCACCAACAGCTACTGCTGTAGATGCTCTGATGGAAAACTATTAATAGCATAATAGCCTTCAAATGACAATGTTTGGTGGGAAGCAATTAGTCGCGAAGTCAAAACCCGCAACTAGCCTTACGAGCTTGCCTTCTAAAACTATTAATAGTAAAATAGTTCTAGTCACACTTGGTTGTTTTAATAAAAATTTTTAAAAAGCAACGAGCACCAACAGCTAGTGCTGTAGATGCTCTGATGGAAAACTATTAATAGCATAATAGCCTTCAAATGACAATGTTTGGTGGGAAGCAATTAGTCCCGAAGTCAAAACCCGTAACTAACATTACGAGTTTGCCTTCTAAAACTATTAATAGTAAAATAGTTGTAGTCACTTCTAAATGTTTTATTGAAATTTTCACTTTAAAAGTAACCAGCACCAACAACCTAAGGGAACAATTAGCTTTCAGAATTTTATTTTTAAATTTAGGAATGGTCGAAAGCGGTACAAAGTTTAATAACGAAGAATTCAAACCCAGAAGACGGAACACAAAAAACTTTAGTAAGTGTGTCTACATCAATCAAGTCTTCTTTATCAGTTTTCTTGAGAACATAAAAAAATCCTTTCACAGGGCCTATTTCCTTTACAATTTCGTACTCCTGAACACTGGCGAGAACTTTTCCATGGTAAGATTCATTCGGTATTGACAAAAAGTACAGTATTTGCCCAAAGAATTCAGTGTCCTCCCTCTTGTAACGCACAAAACTGTTGCACGCTCCAGATGATGGTGCTCGGGAGTAGGATGGTGAATCAAAATACAAACTGTTTTTTTTTGAACCGATTAAGAACTATTGCGTTTGGATAAGTTAAGCGAGCATAGCTAAGACTTTCAGTTTCTTTCATAAAATTAGAAAAGTTGTTTGTATGAGAATCGTCCAGACGAAGAAGTTGCTTGACGAGTCGGCCGTATGGGTTATCCTCACTTGTCTGATGAATATCTAATAGCCGCTGCTTCTGCAGGAATCGACGACAAATAACCTCGCACTCGTGATGCGAACCACTATAGACTTCACTTAAAATTCGGTTAGCGGACTCAAAGCTCATCGCCGAAAAGGAAAACAGTGGTCCGAATCGTCTATCTTGGTCCGGAAGATGGCGCAAGGAGTGAACGTTAATTGTCTCAGAGCGTTCGTTTCCGTCAAACACATCAACTATACCGGAACAGAACTGACCTAAAAGATTTTCCGATATCAAGATGTCTTTTTCGCGACTTGACTCAAGCAGCAATCGAACACCAAAAACGAGATTTAATAAACTCTCGAACAAAGTCTCAGAGATCCTATTGCGAAAAACAATAGGGCTAACGTTGAACATCCAGTTAAAAAACTCATTAGCTTTGAACTGGGCAATATCGTCTAAAGAACGAATTTTTCGGGAGTAGCTGATGAGTTCACGAGGACAAGCAAGCGAACTCACAATGTCATTTATTTCTCTTTTCGTAGCTGTGGTCAACTTCCTAATAATAAGTCTAAGCAGTTCCGGGAAAACTCCTAATAAGACGCAATGCATATAGTCCACCGGTGCTGTCAGAGGAAGACCGCAAACAATATCGCTAAAAGCACTGCGTCCTTTCACGCCAAAGACATTCTGCGAACCGCTTGACGAGAGGAGTTCTGCTTTATGGATATATTGATCGTTCAGCTCTGGCTCACGAACGTTACCATTCTGCCCGTAAGGGTAGTAAGCATGCGTTTTTCCAATAGTCTTGCCTTTAGCTGTACAAAAATGGCACCCAAAGTATCCGTTAAACTGAATCATGTTCAAAACGTGGGCCTTGGCACACATATCTGCAACCAGTAGGCGCACTTTGAAAGAAATGTTTGCTCCAGGAAAAGGAGAATTGACAATTTCTATCGGAGAAACTAGCTCAGCTCTCAACCCAGGCACAATCTCATTCCAATTTGGGGAGCCGGAACCCACGTAAAGACACGCTAAGACAATATTCTTCCTTGACATCCGCAAAATTGGAGGCATATGGGAGCACTGAAGCCAAACTGGCCACAATTCCTTCTTATAAGTTGACTTCTTTATATTCACGCCGTCTGTTGAAAGAACAAGATTCATTTCCAAGACTGAGCTGGTTTCAGGACAAACGATTGGAGCAATTTTTGTATTAAGGTCTATATCAGAATTTCTGCGTCTGAATTCTGAGTAGGCAGAAATTTGATGAATGTTGCGCTGTATTATTTTTTGTAGTCGATTTCTGAAGTTGAGAATAAGGACATTACCTTTGGTGCTGCAAATAAAAGCTCGCGTCTGATCTTGGAGATCATCCTTCATTTGTCTAACTAAAGAATAACCAGAAGGCAGCTGATTATCATTCGGGAGAAGAGCATGAAAAACAGAATATAATTTCACAGACGCTTCATCGGATAAAGAGAACCGTGAACTAAATAAATCGAGAAGAGAACTCGCCTGTTTTACTGTGACATTACCCCCAGAAAATAATAAATTGTTCTGTCGACTTTCTTCTGTTTCTTCTTCCAAACCGTTTATAGAAATTGATGACACAGAGCATGAAAATGTCTGCCGATATTTCAGAGGAGACGACGCTCGAGGCATCGAAGAACTAAAGCAAGCGTTATCAATGGCGTCCTCGGTTATCGAATTCTCTTCGGAAAAACTTGATTCAAAAACTTGTGAGTCCTGTTTTACACAAAACTCTGCGGGAAGTTGGTTGCTCCGTATAGTGGTGTAACTTCTTTGGGACGTTGAAGGAATTTCTATGTTTTGTTGGTGACTGACTGCAGCCGTGGTTAATCTGTTATACATTTCGACACGCTCCTTCTGTCTTAGTCGTTTCTTTTTGGGTTTGGTGACGCTGCTCACAGTATACGCAACCAGCTCATCAAACGACTCTCGTACAATTTCGCTGATAAACTCATTCAAATGTAGACAAAAATCTGAATTAGTTGATTCGCTTAATAAGTTGTCGCAGGTACGGCACTTACATTGATTTTGTTCAAAAAACTCTGGACCATATTTTACCAAAAGCTCAGACTGCTTTGTGATTCGTCTTTTTGTTCTGAGTTGGACAATACCAGAGCTACTGGAAAAATCATACTCGCAATTGGGATCGCAGTCTGAATTTACGAAACGTATAGGACCAGCTAATAGTAAGCTTTCACCAGTTCTTTCAGATCGCATGACAGACCAATCGGTTACTCCATCAGGAATTGCCCTCACAAAACCAACTGGCCCTTTGATTACAGCTGAGGGTTTCAGATCTTCATTTCCAACATATAACAACCGATAGCCATCATAATTATCGCAAACAATTTTGAAAGTTGGGGTCAGATCCTCGTAAGACTTGCAGACAACCTCATAAGTCTCTCTCCATAATTCTTTAGTTAAAACATTTTGATCGAATAACGTTTCAGAAAGTGGCCTTACCAAACATTCAGCGCTAAGAAAGCAATTCTCAACTTTGCGCTTAACAGCATACAAATC
>NW_027449755.1:0-22992 GCF_964194025.1 Convolutriloba macropyga
GAATTCTTGCTTGGTACGGGTCCTAGTTCGTTGTGCGACCAATTCTTGGGACAATGTTCAGCAAATAATTATACATCAGTACAACACGTGTAACCCAAGTTTACAAATACTATGCATTCACTAAATACCGGAGTAGGGGAGAAACGAAAAAGATGAAATTTTTCAATACGTTTTTTTATTATTGTAACCTTAATTTTTTTGGTTCATCGAGATTAGCTGCTCTCTAGATTTCGCTATCTTTTGTTTTTACCAAATTTTTTAAAAAAAAACCTTAACGGTAACCACTTAATGGTCTAATTTTTAAGCGAGCTAAAATTTGATAACCTTAAGTAGAAAACTGCAGTCCATAATCAGATAAAATATGATTTTAAGAACAAAAAATTGTTCACAGATTCGAGAGAAAACAATATACAGGATATTGTTTTCTATCAAATCTGTGAACAATTTTAAAGAGTAAATTCTGCAATTCATTGCATTAGTTTATAATATTGCGTTTCTTTAGCATGAGTTTGATCCGCAATTTCAAATGATAGTGTTTGAAATAAATTTACCTCAATTACGCTTACTTTTGCAAAAAAACAACACGTGATAACTTATTTTTTCACTAACCATAACTCTTTCCACAAGTGTCATTCATACAAAACGGACCACAATCCCAGTGTAAATTTAGCATTGTTGAAAGGTACATCTATCTTCTGGTTTTGGTTCGGTTTTCATATGAAATATCAACAGTGAAAATAAAATGGTAGCCATCATGCCCACAAGCTATGAGAGAGCAGAGAACGCTCACTCCCACCAATCCTGTTGCAATGAATACCAGCGTCTTTCTGTCAACTTTCATGGCTATCGCTACTGTTGTTTTTTTTTCTGAAATGAAAACCCTTAATTCCGAATTGGTTCTGATCAGGCTATTCTGCAGCTTATGACAGCGCCCAGGCCACTTTGCCCCCCCCCCCCACCCCCGCCGCATTGCAGGAGTCTAGCAGTACCAATTTGCGTAAATTTGCTCATTTTTACAGCTTGTTTCCAATTTTGTTATCCCAATACATTGTAAATGTGAACCATTTTAACTCATAATTAATCTGTAAGTCGGTGAAACTTTCTTTGAAAGTAGGTTTATTTCCTCCTGAAATATATACCTCGCCACTCGAGTGCATACAAAAGCGGGACTAAAACCTCGGTTGTACCCTTATATAAATTTTAGCAGGATGCTACTATAAGAAAGTTGCAAGAATTTATACCTCATGAGTTTCATATACCCAAGCTAGAGAATTTAAAATCAATTAACGCTCTTGAATTTAAGCTATTTAGTTCTACAGACAATCTTTCAATTATAGGAACAACAACATAAAAGTACAGCTAAATTTCATTTGGCCCAACTTGTTCATCGGTTATGGATTTCAACTACCTAATGTAAATGAAAAATATTAACATCTTGACTATTTTTCCTTAAAGATGCATTTTCCCAAACTAATAAGATACGAAAAGATATGGAAAATGGAGGGAGGGAACGTGAAATTTGAGTGCTTACTTCGAAAGAACATTTTTCTAACTCACCAATTTAAACCGCGTGTGTTGTAGTTGTCGTTTTTTACACGCTAATTTTTACTTTAAACTTTAACCGCAAATCGACAACTATTTTTCAGTTAAATTAATCACTAAATGAGGCAAAATTTAATAATGGGCGTTTTAGTGGTTGACAGTTTGTTTAATATCGAAAGCAAATTGGACCAATCAAAATATGTCAATTAAAACTCAGACTGTTGTTAAATTTGACCAGGTATTTGTAAACAATCAAATCACTTGATTATTATGTTGAGTACAACTGCCTACCTGAAATAAACATCCGAAACAAACCAACTAATTATTCCTCCCACTTTTTTAACATGTTTTCTTTGTCAGTGTTATTTATTAAGAGTATACGGAGGTTAAAGTGGGCAAAATTTTGTTCACGCGAACTTATTTGTCTCGGCTTGAACCCCAAACCTCTTTGAAAATCACTGAAAGTCAAACAATACCAGATTTTTCCGTAAACAAGAAATTGCGTGTGGACGTGCTAAATAAAACTGTAATTTGGGGAAAAACGAAGACTGGTCCGTATTAAGGAAAAACAGCAAAATTTTTTTAATAAGAGGTTTTTCAGTGCGAAATAAAATTTACTCTGTTTCAGTCACCAGCTTAATCGGCACAAAATTTTTGTGACGTCACATGGAATCGGCAAGTTGGCAATCGTAAATGAGCCTCAAAATGAACATTGATAATTTTTGAGAACATAAAAATGAAGAAAAGTTTTGAAAAGAAAAGATCAGTTTTTAACGGATCAGTATAACATTGAGATGAATTCTTACATGTATTGTAAGATTATTACACTTTTTAATTTGACATTTATAACACGAAGACGATATCTTTCTATGAAGATAAAATAAAACAAGGGGGCTCGGTAATGTGCGTTCGCACATTAAGTTCCGACCCCGCGTATCTACATTTTTCACTTAATTGTCTACCAAATGAAGAAGAGATAAAAAAATTAACACATCAACATATCGTTCAACAAACTTCTAAAAGAATAGAACAATCTACTCTAGAGGGCCTATGAGACCTATGGCTACCATAATATGAGCACCAGAAAAATGGCAATAAAAATCAAATAGTTAGTAGTAGTCTCTGTCCTATTTTTGAAAACCACTAATAACCAAATCAAAATGGCATCAGATAAAATCTATACTCAGAAGATTATCTGGCACTTTTTTGGAACAAAATATAGGACTTTTGCTCAATGCAACTTGGCAACAAGTCAACTAAAAATGAGCAAAATGGACAAAATTTATTAAAACATTGCTTTTTTAAGAAAAAAAAATTAAATTTGAAGTGATTAGAAACATTACGCATCAAATGAAATCATTGAGAGGGTCTTTTATACCTCAATAGAGAGCGACTGAGGCCTTTCATTATCCAGGGTATGTCATCCGACTACAGGAAAAACGACAAGTACAGGCAAAAACCAAAAATTTGCACAAAAAATTATGCACGAAAAATTAAGCACGAAAACGATGTCCCCCAATCATTTAAATATTAATCTGGTCACTAAAGACAATAAAAATCTTCGTTCGCATTTTTTGAAGGTAACAAAATTTGTGGATTAAATGACGCTTTTTTGTGGTACTGTGAAAAGAAACAATAACCTACAAAAAAGGGGCAAATATGAAAAATTCACGAAAATTGGGTTTATGAAAACTGGTTGTTCCAAGAAGAAAGACCCTTTGAGGAAAGTAAAACCGCTAAGAAGAGCAAATTGTTTTTTAGTAGATAAATGAAGTGAATTGTATATAGAGATGCTTAGCTACAATTTAACAGAAATAACATTGGCAGATCTCAAAAATCTATCTCTTTTTTTTTAATTTAAAACAAATTTTTCCAATATTCAAAGCCAACAAAGAGCTTTAGACTAAGAAAGTAGTCAGTTTGTCTTGCAACTACTCGGAAAATTGTTTGCGACTGTTATTTTTGAGACTAACTCATAAGAATAGAAAAAGCATTAAATACAAGCTGAACTAATAAGTTTCACAAAAAACTTATCGAATACACAAATTTAAAGCCTTTAAATTCATAAGATATTAACCGCAAGAATATAACATCGTCATTTGCGTTTCATTTGACCATCATAACGTCTTTTTGTAAAAACGACTATCCCAAAATGACAACAAAAGGATCCACAAAAACTGAAAAGTTATCTATACTTCACAAAATCTTCTGAAACAAATTTTCTAGCCCTGAAGACATCATTTAAAACGTTTGAACAGCAGAAAAATTTTTGTTTGACTCAACAAATCATTAAAAAGAGCTCTTAACATTGAGGCTAATTTACGAAAATGATGCAACATTGCATAATACGAAATAAACGCAAACCAGAACAAAAAGGGATAAGTTGAAGAATACTATTACTCTTTCTTTTTAGAAATTTAATTCGAAAGTCGAAACAGCCATTAGTTATTTACCAATATCAGTTATTTAAATTCACTTGTTTATCTAGAGTTGGCCCACAGAGACCTTTAGTTACAAAATATTTGGCACTTGACAACAAAAACTAACAAACAAAGGGCAAAAATAATAAAACTTTACCAATTTCTGCAAGAGAACGGTGTCGCAGCCCTTCGAACCATATGTTACGAAAACAAAAATTATGTTAAATTTCAAATGTTGTAAAGATTTTTTAGTAAGATTGTTAAATTTTGTGACAATTTACAAAAGAAACAAAACAACAGCGAAAATGGGCAATTATGCACAAAAATCAGAAAATTTTGTATAAAAACTCTTAGTAACAAAAGCAAGAAAACATTCTGTTAAAACAATCGGCCACAAAATTAGTTTTTAATCTATAAAGAGGATGGTTTGACCTGTACTTACTGAAAAAAAGCAAAATGTTGAATAAAATAATATAAAAGATTGACAAAAGAACAACAATTGATGGCAAAAGACAAAAATTCAGTTAAATTTTACTAAAACTCTTCCTCCAAGCCATAAAAACCCTTTGGTTCTCTGAAAACAATTTGTATCTACATTTGGTTGGCCTCAAACTTATGTTAATTGAAGTTGTCATTAACGGAGCCGTGATAAAAAGATAAAAATTGAAAAAAAGATGCATTTTGTATAATTATCGAGTTAAATCTGCGAAAAACGGCAACGTTTCAATCCAGATGACTTTTATACGGCGCCTAAATGCAACTAGCGCTCATTTTGAGATTAGGGAGTCTCTAGCAAAAATTACTGAAAATGTGAACAAAAACAGTCGAATGTTCACAAAACTTTAAACCTCGATAACTCCCTGTAAAACACGAAAATCGAAAAAATCTTTTTAATTCCGTATTCTACGCTGGACGGGCTTTTTAATGATACCACTCGAAATTCTCTACGATGAATATATCGGTCGGCCAAAATTGACTGAACAAAAAAAACCAGATGAGTATATAGTTCCTCCCTCCCCACTAAAGTGGGGGTCGGAACAAATAAGAATCCAATAGTGATAACTCATGATAACTCTTTTTGCGATGTGATTTGGCCGCGTTTGAAACATTACAGGTTATTGCTTTTGTCAAATCGGCAAAGTTAGTGATTTGAAATTTTCGCATCGAAAAAATTTTTACTTAGATCTTTATGCATTAACGACATAGTGGGTTTCTTTGACTTACAGGTTGTATATGGGGAATAATCTCAATTCCTTTGCTTATCAATAATTAGTGAAGGACGGCAAGCAAAAACGGTAAAGAGAACTCTGAATATACCCTTTTTTTAACCATTCTCAGCATTTTAAACTGCATTCCGTCGACATTTTGTTGTACATTATTTGACTGCCAATTCTTGCATGGCAACAAACCGCAATGAGAACAGATTAAGTAAAGTTCCACAACCACAGGAAAACATGAGAAATTGATTTATGTACTTATTTTCGCATGATCATATTAAAACTCATTATGATTTAATGATCTGAATTGAATACCCATTGACGTTATAGCCAAGTCTGTTGAATTTTTTACTTGAAAAACGAACGAAAGTTTCATGTTTTCTGAAATAGTTTTCGTGAAGAAGCTAAAGAAGAAAAACAATGAATTTTAACTTTTATTTAAAGAATAAGCCTCCAGAAGTTAAATTTGGAACTCTTGCTATTAGAAAGTTATCAAAACAAATGGCTACCTACCTTCAATTTTTGTATAAAAAAACTCAACGATTTCCTACGTTTCTAGCCGATAATAACAAGTCTAAGAAACCGAACATATCAACAGTTTCTTACGTTTGAAATTGAATAAACTGTACAAATTGAATATGCTGGCATTTTCTTACGTGCAAAACAAAACATACAGGACAATTCAAAGGTGCTTTCGTTTTGTTTTCTGGATTAGGGTTGAGATGAATAATTACCTGTCTTGTTAAATTATGGCCGATTTAATTTGACCTTTATAACAGATTCTGTAATGAAATCTTATTTAAAGTCTATATACAGTTTTTTATAAAAACTAATTTTGCTATGTGGTTTAGATGGGTCGGAAACATTACAGGTTTTTTCTATGGTCAAATCCACAAATTCAAATACTTGAAGTTTTGGTATCAAATTGCTTTTACTTACCTCTTATATGGGTTAACGAGAGTTTGCTTGTGTTTCCCTAACAGAAAGCAAACAGACAATATTGTCATTTCCTTTACATAGCATTAGCAGTTTTTCCATTAATAAGGGATAACTGGAAAAAAAATTATATTTTTTCTTGTCATTCTCTTTAGTATATTTTTGCTATTATATTTTTTGCTGTTTTTGTGCTTTTAGGATTTCTCAATAAAATTTAAAATTCCATTTTATCAAATTTCTACGACTACACTTTTCATAAACGACATAATAGGAAGTTTCATTTTGATAACTTTTTGAATTATTTGGCCCAACAAACTATAAAGAAGACTCCTTTTTTAAACCTTCTTCAGTATTTATAAGGATAGGAAAATAGATGCAATGTTATTGCAAATAAAGATTTGCATTTCCTTGTAACTCACACCTTAAGTTCATACACGAACTGAAGAAACTTGTAACGGAACCAGATCTAAATCTTTCCTGTGTTAACTCGCTTTATTTCTTCCGTAAATGTTAATAAAGTGACAATAAAAATACACGAAAAAAATGAGAAGTAATTTCACCAATGAACTCTGAAATAGTTTTGCGATGAGAAGACAAATTGCTGAATAGCATGTACCCAGCCATATTATGACGCTGAAGAATTTTTGTTGATTGAATTTGGTCATAGTTAATTATCCACTTTTTTGTGTTTTGAAAAAAATGCTTATGTAATTTAGGTATATATGTAAGGAAATAATGACCAAACAACCAACTAATCCGAAATCAGAATACAAATTGCATTTGCTCTCGAGCCCAAAAAGCCAAACAGATAGTTCAATGTCGTACGTGAAATACCAACACCAGGGACTAACAAAATCATATATCCCTATTTGTCTTTCTTTCACAAAAATCTTGAATTAACTCAAAGGCACCATTATAAAGCTAACAGTTCAAACTGCGCCAAGTATAAAACAAAATAACGGTTTTTTTTGTATCAATATGCTATTTAGTTTCTAAGAAGGTAAATTTTGGAATAGATTAGTTTTTTAATACAAGCGAGTTATATTGCAACTTTGTCTTTAAAGTGCGTTTCAATTGATCAAGTCGGAAATGCAATCTAATTTCTTCATTTATGTTTGAGACAAACTTTTAAAATCATAATTTTGCAAAAATTTTGCACCGTTGATTCACTAGAGAAATAATTAGAAAAGACTAAAACAAACAAACTAAAACAAAACTAAAACATAATAAATTTTCGAAAAATTCTATTTAAAGGTTGTTAATCAACGAAATTTTTTCCTCCTATCTGAAATAAGTGAGCGACAGAACGCGTTACTTTAAAAATTGATGCCCTGAAGAATTTACCGTATCAATTAAGTTGTAGTTGTACTTAAGTTTTTTCAGTGGTAATATGAAAGGAGGCGGGTATTACGTAAAATGTTTTGTGATTATTTCGAAATGTTATGTGCAAAATTATGCCAAGATTAATGCGCAGCTCTGTCGGAGGAAACTGTTAACAAAATTTGTGTGTTTTCAAAATGAGTTATTGATTTATAATCTGTATACATAAGTAGTCAAGACCGAAAATTGTTTGCTATTTATAAATCCCAACCTAATTTGAGTTTGTTTTTGACAGTAAAAGTGGACAGTTTTTTGATAGCGTAGTCTATGATTTTAAAATTGGTTTCGTTATAATAGAGGCCATCAAATTTTTGGTTTCAATTGAGTTGTAAAACAACTTTTTTGTTCTTGTGTTCAATTTTTTTAGTTCGAGTCTGTTTGTCTATTGCACCTCATTCCCCAATACGTAATACGCCCACAACCCTCACGTTTGTTCCAAAAACCGGGCAGATTTTTATTGATTTGTTACACAACTATGAATGAGAGCTCAATGTTTAAAACTTTTTATCGACTGGATAATCGAGAGTAGTATAAAAAAATAGGGATAATAGTAGGATAATAACTAAAGAAGCACAGCATGCGTTCAATTGACATTTTATCACGAAATTTAAATGTTGGACTACATTTCGAGAATAGTCTTTCCGCTTTTTCCTATGTACTCTTCACCATTTAAAAAAAGAAGTAGGAAACATACAAAACCTCAGAAGAGTGCGGTTGTCACATTTGCAGTTTTTTAGTAGTCCTATCAACTATCTTCTGATTTGACAGGAACTGCATTGTAAAAGTAAAATAAAGAATTGAAGTTGTTTGTATGTAAATGCAATTGCTGTTGATGAAAAAATGCTGAGAAGGTTGCTTTCAGCACTTTTCAGTCTTGTATTGTTGAACTTTGTTAAGCCATTTCATCAAAATAACTTAAAAAACAGAGTTATAAAATTCAATTCTTCTGATCCTAAATTCTTCTTATCAACAATTTTATCAAATGATTCATAGTATTTTCAGAGATCTGTTATAAGAACGTTTTATTGACATGGGACTGTCGCCAAACAATTTTTGTCTAGCTGAAGTTGATCTGCAGTGCTGATCATTGAAGAATGAGTCTCTACCATAAGTTCTCCAAATTTCTTGAAAACCATTTTATGATGACTCATTCATGCTTTCGAACAATTTTCGGCCCATGTATTGCTTCTTGAGTTTTTGCGTTGTCTGATGTCAAGTAATGCGTTTTTGGGAAAGATGATGGAATTCCAAAGAGATTCTCACTGTGTTATACCCAAACATAAACTTTGATGAACAAAAATTTTACCAGCAACAGCTTGCCTATTTGACCAAATTATAAAATAAAGTTACTGTTAAAGATACCTTTCCGTAAAACAAATGAAACAGTTTTTAACCTCAACTGGATGTAAAAATTTACGTAGTAAATTATTCGCAACAATTACCCTATATTATCTCAAGGCCTTGTTTTTTTTCAGTTTTTGTCAGTTTTTGTTCTGTGAGTAAAATACTTTGTTCCGCTTATCATTCAAAACCGTCTAAATTTACTCAAATAATGCAAATGAGAAAAATTTTGAAAAAAAATTGGATACATTGGTTGTTTCTGACTGTAGAAGTGGACAGTTTTTTGATAGCGTAGTCTAAAAGTTTAACATTGGTTTCGTTATATTACAGGCAATCAAATTTTTCCTTTTGATTTTGTTGTAAAACAACTTTTATTTGCACAATCCAATCTTCCGTTCAATTTTTTGAGGTCTTTTTCCCTATTGCACCTCATCCCCCCATACGTAAAACGCCCACAACCCTCACGTTTGTTCTAAAAACCGGGCAGGTTTTTATTGATTTATTATGCAACTATACATGAGAGCTGGATTATTGATAGTAGTTTAAAAAAATACCATCGGATAATAACCGAGGAAGCAGAGCATGAGTTCACTGACATCTTGTCACAAAACTTATATTTTCATTAAATTTTGAGAATGGTCTTTCCACTTTTTCGTTTGTACTGTTCATCATTTAAAAAAAAGAAATCGGACGCATACAAAACCTTAGAATAGTACGATTGTCAAATTCGCAGTTTTTTTATTAGTCCTATCAATTATTTTCTAATTTGACAAGAACTGCAATGTAAAAGTAGAACAATTAATTGAAGTTTTTGAAAAATTTAGTTACAATGGCTGTTGAGGAAAAAATGGCGAGATAAATGATTTCAGCTCAATTCAATCCTGTATTAATGAACTTTGTTTAGCCTTTCCATATTCACTTAAAAACAAGGTTTCGAAGAATATTGGTAAGGTTAATTTTTGAGTGCAACGAATTATGATTCCAGTTTCTATAAAATTTTCATTTCGTTAACTGCATCTCTTTGATTTAAGGTGGTGTTATTGATGCCATGATCGAAGCTATAAATGTTTTTGCATTCGTTAGAACCGTCTTAATTCAAATTTTTCAATAAATCTTCTCTAAATTACCGTATTTAGGATTTGAGGACCAAAAAATTTCAAATAGGCGTTTGTTTTGAAGTCTGTTTCTCTTTGATGCTGACTCGACCTCAAAGTGTCTTATTATGGATGAACGTTTTTTAATCATGGAATATGTTTGTTAGTGTTTGTGTTGCTTCTGTTTGGGTTTGACGTGTACTCAAATTGAATCATTTAACAAACTAACATTTCATCCCAAACTCCTCGAAAATTAATTCTATCTATTAAACTTTGATCAATCAATCAATGCGTTGGAGTTTATCCAACAAAACTTTTCTAAGTTGTTTTTTTGAGATAAATTCGTTCTTCTGATTTGTCAAGCTAAAAAAATATGTGTTTTCCAGATGTGTTTTCCCCGTTCTCAAGGCACTAATGTTGCATGCAAAACACATCTCACGAAACGCATTTCAGATTTAAAAAAATGTTTTTGGTTGGAATTATCATGATGCTGGCTTTGCAATTTTTGTGTCATCTTTGGGCCAAACTTTGGCAGTCCTTGAATAAAACTGGGAAAAGCAAATATAGAATATAGTGAAACATTTTATCCTTTTATGACTTTTACATATAGCAGGGAAACTGTTCCAAAAAATGTTCTAAAATTTTTAAATTCAGCCTGTACCCGTGTTGTGGACAACGACGAAAAAACGACAATATTTTGTAAGAAATCGTAGTTTTTTGTCGTCTGGTCGTCCTTTTCTTCGTTTTCATAAGTTTCCGTCGTTTAAGTCGTCTTTTAAGTGTAAGAAATGATCGTATCTTCGTCGTTTTTTTGTCGTTGTTGTTTCTTACGTCGTTCTTTTTTTTCAAAAGAAAGTGTCGTTTTTTGATCGGTTTTTCGTCGCTTATTTGCTCTTGAACTAGTTTTTCTCTATTAGATCTTTTTGGCATATCTGTAGCATGGCTTGATAGCACAGTGGTCAGTGCAGCAGGCAGTGTATCGGGAGGTCAATGGTTCGTCGTTTTTTGAAAAAAAAACGATCATTTCCTTCATAAAAATAACGACGAAATAACGAACAAAACTACTATTACCACGTAAGGGCTTTGATCGTATTTGTCTAATCAAAACGATTAAAAAACGACAATTTCTGACAAGTGAAGAACAAAATTCCTCATTACGGGTAACCTACAAAACGGAGATTTAGTAACTTAAAAAGGCACATGCATTGAATTGGAACTGATCATTTTTTTCAGTAAAACGCAATGAGACTGGATCTGGGTCTTTCGTCGATAACTGATTATTTTTTCCATTTCCAATTTTTCACACCTCAAGTTTTCCAATTAGTCGACTGGCCGGGCCGTTCTGTTTCGTTATCAAAATTTAAACACCCCTGAAAATGAACTAAAAGTTCACTCAATAACATCTTTTCCTAGACTAATAATGGCTTGATTGAGACTTGATTGAAGATTTTCTGTGTCTAAAAAGTAATATGACCCGTGCAGTGATTATTAACAATATTAAATTTTGACGTTCATCCCGGGCAGCAATTAGATTTCTGAACAACTTAGTTTTTTCAGCGTTGTTTTATACGCTATAGAAATAAGTTTTCAACTGAAATAAGTTTTTTACAATGTTAATTTGAGAACACAACAACATTATTGTAATTTGTAGCCTGTGATGAGATTTAACAACAAATTTGTTTTCATGATAGCAACGGTACAGCAATATTAGAGTTTTTTTATCGCTGTTTCGTCTCAGCCGTCAATCAGTTGATCACGTGGGGACATAACGGCTCATAACTTCATTTTTATGAAAACAGTCAGCAAAGCACCAAGGAGTGCTGGCACCACCCCAATCCAGGGTATGATGCTACTGTAGCCAGCAGATCCATGCAGGTACAGTTCATTGTAAGCTAAAGACTGGCACATGTTGGCCAGGATGAGCAGGACGGCTGAAACCATCAGCAATTATTACTCATAGATTAATTATTTTCAGAAAAGTCAAAATTTTGTTCGTTTTTGGCAATTGCTTTTATTCAACTGACCATTTGACTATTTGCCAAAAACCAGATAAACTGGCCAAAACCCGAGAGATTTAAGTGCTATGCAGTTGTCTTAGATCTTTGCTATGCTCTATCTTTGTCTTAGATCTTTGCTCTCAATGTATGGTTGACTGCAATGCTGAGAAGGCTTAAAATTATGGTGCATTTGCGAATATTAGATCGAAAGTCATAATTGGTTTTTTCTTTAATCGATAGTGAACTTCATTTTGATACAATCAGATACGTTTTGCATTAAATAAATATTGGTTTTTACGTTTTTTTTTTGTTTCTAATTATCGAAAATATCAATTATTAATATCAAATAACAATATAATATAAAATATTCAAAGCCTTACTTCATCACTAAAAAATGCCAAAAAATAATAAATATTTCTTATAAATCCCATTTCGCCGAGGTACTTTGCTCTCCAGAAAAAAGAGCTGAAGTCTGAGTTGCTTAAAATTCTGTTGTAGATTTAAATGAACTTAAAATACTTCTTCAAATTTTGGATACCTACCGAGAAATTTTGTTTTTAAAAAGGAAAGCTTTTTTACTTTTTTACTTCGGAGATCTGGTTGAGTTTAATAGGAGTATTGCTGAAAAAAATTATTGTGAGCACTTGTTTTGATAACCACGACCAAAAATAGTTTGTGCGCAAAGTGTTTTTACTGTTTCGTCTTTTCAGCAACAAAAAATTAGCTACTAGTTGATATTGCATTTCTACACCGCAAAAAATGTACATTATCAGTTATTTATTTAACCAATCAGCAACAAATAGTGTGTTCTCGGCAATACCATTATAAGAGCTGCAGACTTCAAGGTCGGAGATCATGACTCGAACAGCTGCATGAATCTTCAGAGTTATTTTTGATCGAAGTGCACAATTTCGTTGTCCAATTTTATTGAACGTATAAAACGAAAAAGAAGAAAATTTTTTTTATAGTTTGTTTATAATAAAAAAACAGTACTTATTGGCTCGTAACGCGATAAATATTGTTTGTTTTGTCAGTTTTAACAAATTATGGCTTAAAATGTCGTAGATTAGTTTTTTTCTATCGTCGGAATTCTCTTTTCTTTTATGCAGAATTAAAAAAACTCAATTTCTCAATTTCTCAAATAGTAGTTGTTAACGGTTTTCAGCAAATCAAACAAGAGTTTTCCTGTATCAGCTGTTCAGGGGTCGTTAAAGACATGAAGCGTTTACAATCTGATCCTAATTTTGAGCAAAATTTCCTAACTTATTATTGCTCGATCATTTAAGCAGTAAAAAAATCTTAGTTTACCTCCACGATTTCAGATAGCTCCTTTTTGAGAACTCGTTGATTTGGCAAGGAAAAATTTGTCTTATTTAATCAAACGAAAACTAATTTTGAGTTAAGGTTTTTTTGATCTCAAATTCGTCTGCAATTTTCAGTTTCTATTTTTTATGCAACTTATAATTTATTTTGAATTCAATTGCAAAAACCAAATTTGAATAAAATTAAATCTTCAGCACTATTACTGACAACAATGATTATGCAATTCTAAAATAGAGCGTCGAAAAACAGCATTTTGAATCGCCCAGCACCGAGTATCACATGGTGCAACAAAGGAAAATTTGATTTTTCGAGTCTGTGGGTTTAGGTTTAGAAAAAAAGATAATGTCATGGGAGCGAGAAAAATGATCAGAAATTTCATTAAAAAATGAAAAATTTGAAATAGTTCATCTTGGTTTATTTTTTCTGGAATGAGGTTATTAAAAGCCTCGGAAAGTCTCAAAAAGTTATTGTAAACTGTTTTGGTATTCTGCAGAACATTCTGCAAATCAAAGTTAAAAATCAGTACTCAGAAATCAAACAAAAAACTGATCTGAAGAAATTTTTACCCTTTTATGTTTCACATTTATGTATATAATATGAACCGTAATATTAACAAGGCGGCTCGGTAATGTGCGATGGCACATAAGGTTCCGACCCCGCCCATCCACAATTTTGGCATAATTGTCTACCAAATGAGGAACAGATAGAAAAACCCAAAAATTATTTTTTGCGAATCCCAAAAAAGCCCAAGCCTTTTTCAAAAAATTCTGTATGAACGATAACATAGCCTCCAAAGCAAACAACTCAGTGGAGTGAAAATTGATGCATTAGATTGCTGTAATATGTCACTATTAGGAAAGCGAGTCAAGACGAACAGCAGAATCAAACAACAACAACAACAAACATTAATTACATCAAAAACTTTATGTCCCTCTTAAGAACTAAATTTAATAACAAAGTCAACATACCGTCAGATAAACCTAAAACTAAACACAAATAACTTATAAATCACCAGAAAACATATGCGACCAGTCCATAAAGAGGTTTGGAAACAATTATACAAAATAAACAAAAACAGGAAAGTAAAAAAATTAACTTATTTTTTTGAAACAGTTAACTTCAAAGTAATAAATACCATTAGGAATAAATTAATATTACCACAAATTTACGATTACCACTGCTTCTATAGAAGGGCATTAGGACCTGTCCTTATTCATTTTTTAAAGCGGCTAAAAAGAACAACAAAGAACAAACAAAATTTCAATTGAAACTTGCCAGAAAACGCTGTCAAAACCGTCAAGCCAAATTTTGGCACTCAAAATATATTTGATTGCGCCTTCTTCAAACAGCTATAATGTAGTACAGGGCCATTCATTAGTAAGACTAGGTAACAAGTAGACAAAAAAGCGAAGTGCTAAAGAATGTAATACTTTTAATTTTTTTTCGAAACAAAATTACATTCAATGTCATGAAAGGCATTTATTACAAAAAGAGCTGTTTAAATAGGGTCGTTTAATCATGAAAAGGAAGTCCTCAAGACCGGTAATTATCCAGAATATTTCTTGCATCTACAAAATGAACGTCAAATATGACAAAACTCAAATAAATTTACTTTTTTTTTGTGAAAAACCGGTGTCGAAGCCAGTAAGGTCATAACAAATTCTTAAAAAAAAAGATTTTGGGACACCAATCCCTTTTATTCCCTTGACAACCATAATGTCATATTTGACGTTTAATTAACTAACGAGATTAGGTA
This sequence comes from Convolutriloba macropyga, assembly GCF_964194025.1. NCBI lineage: Eukaryota > Metazoa > Xenacoelomorpha > Acoela > Convolutidae > Convolutriloba > Convolutriloba macropyga. The sequence goes on from NW_027449755.1 coordinate 15,007, forward strand.
ACAAAAAGAAACATAAAAAGAACAAAATTGCGAAGTTAAAAAGTTTTTTTTTTTTAATTTTGGAAAACGATTGTTTTCAAAGTCATGAAAGCCATCAGCTATCTACTAATATCAGAATATCAGTTCTTCTTTTTTCCATGAAAAGCCAATGAAAGCTATCACTATACTGGAAACTTCATACGACCGAAACGACAAAGTATAAATGACAGTTAGAGACAAAATTAAAAATTTCAATTGATTTCTTCAAGAAAGAGGCGCCGAGGCCGTTATAACGATGATGTATATCTTTCAGGATTTTAATATGTTCAACTGTGCCTTATTCTGAATGCTAATAAGGTGACATGAGAACTGTCAATATTGTGTTAATGTGACAAAATTAGAAAACGTGAAAAACTGGCAAATATCAAAACAAACAAAAATCTGAAATTTTGTAGTATCAAAGCCAGAAAACAAAAACTTCAGGTTTAAAACTGCAACTGAAAATAAATTGCAAATCAGTAGAAAGAAGAAGCAGTCTTTGTTTGCTGACACTAAGCTGGAAGTTGAACAAATAAAGAAAAAAATAGAGGAAAATTAATTAAGCGATTTTTTATTGAAAAGTCCATTATTTTTAAAAAAAGAAAAGACCATAAACTTTCAATTAAAAAACTAAATGCATTAGCTTGGAGCTGCTTAGCAAGCGAATTGGTTGGACCTATCACTCCTGAGGTTTGATTTGATATGTTCTGTTCTTTATTATTAAAAAAAACTCTTTTTTTTTTAAAAAAAAGAAGACCGCTTGATTGCAACCCGATTTTTTTTGGATTGTAACAGTCCAAGAATGGCCCAAAACTAGCCCTGCTAATACTTATTGTCCATTAGGAACAATTGATTTTTCGAATGTTGTAGATATAGATAATTTGTTAGTTGAAAACTCAAAATAAATTCTGCACTCTTGATAATCAACGAGTAAAGTTAGCAAAAAACGGCAAAGTTTTAACTACAGTGCACTGTCAGTGGACTCTGAAGTAGAAATAGCCCCCCTCTGAGTCTACAGAGATTGTATGAGTGTTGTTTGGGGGTGTACTGTCGGCAAATTTAATTAAAGTGAACTAAAGTAGCTTATTTCGTGCTGTTTTTGATGAAAAAGGCTAAATTTTGAAATGTTTATCCAGATTTCTTGACCAAAAAAATTAAATCAAAACAATCAACAATGCTTGTTCGTCTTCACAAATAAAATCAACGACACTATTCTTAAAAATTATAACAAATTTTAGCAAAATTGACGAAAATTTAGGCAAAAATTCCGGAAAATGTGAATAAAAACAACGTGAATTCACTCTTCTTTTCTCAGAAGTTTAAACCTCGATAATTCCCTGTAGAAAACGAAAATTAAAAAAATCTTTTTAATTCCATATTCTACGCTGGATGAGCATTCTAATGATACCATTCTCAACTCTCTACGATGAATGTATCGAGCGGCGAAAATTCACGGAACAAAAAAAAACCCATTGGAGTATATAGTTCCTCCCCCCTCAAGAGGGTCGGAACACAAAAACATAAATTAGTATTCCACTTTCTTAAGAAAACAGAAAAGGTTTTTCACTGAGTTAAGGGTATAGAAGCAAACAACAATTTGTTTGATGATCTTATCATTTTTCTGATTTTTAGCTATTTAATTATTATATTAAAGTGCCCAGGTTAGAATATGGGTTAAAGGGCTCCTTATTTATATCAGGCGTCTGATTGAGTGAGTATTAACGTTTTAGAATCTCAATGGTTATAATCAACCACGATCGATTGAACCAAACTTCCAAAATTTATATAATTGTTCCGACCCCACTTTTGGGGGGAGGAACTAAATACTCAAATGAGTTTTTTTGTTCAGACAATTTTGGCCGACCGATATATTCATAGAAAGAGATGTGAGTGGTATCATTGAAAAGCTGGTCCAGCGTTGAATTCGAAATTAAAAAGATTTTTTTTAATTTCTTTTTTCGAGGAGTTATCGGGGTTTCAAGTTTTGTGTGAACACACGACATTTTGTTCACTTTTGGCCTAATTTCGTTCAAAATAAGATTTTTTCTGTAAAACTATGAATTCAAGATTACATTTCATGCTATTAAATGAAACAATTTTGCATTCCTAATAGAGGAAAGGCGACAAAACGCTAGTTTTAGTCTCATGGGTAAGTTTACTATGAAAAAAAAACTCGAATTCTATTTGAGAGCTGTTTTATAGAAAACTTTCCACTTTTTTTTGTTTTTCTAATGACACTTATAGACAGTCGCTTTTCATATCGAGATTCCGTTAATGAAGAATCTCACTTACAGTCAATTGAAGCTCAATGAACAAAATATCCGTTTTCAAGGAATCGTTCCTGTTTTCTTTCGGCTTCTACTCTGAGTTTTCGTAATTTTTAATGAAATATTGATTTTCCTTTTGATATTTTATCACAATTTTGTAGTTCTATGGCACAGAGTCGTTGACTAAAAGTACAAGAGGCTTGCTATTGAGCACTAAGTGAACCTAGTTAGTGCTTTCAGTAGACAACTAATTGCGGTTAAGAAATTTAAAAAAATTTTTTTGAATTTTTTTTGAAAATTAAACAACCTCAACTTTTTTGAACTGTAAGTCATTTTCAGTAATCACAGGTCATCCATCCGTTCCAATGCAGCTAAAACTTGTTTGGATAGCAATTTTGATTTCTAGATAGTTTTAAGACTTCGATGCCACGAGTTTTTGTATTTTTTTAAAATTTTTGAATACTTTTTTGACTATTTTGGTTCCTTTTGAATTCTTAAAACATTTTACAGTTCTCATTTGCTTAGACAGGTTGTTCAATGGATTGCAGAGGAGGTTTTCAGAGAAAGACTTATTGTTTAATTGGCTTAAAAAAATTCTTCGCGTACTTTTCTATTGATTTTTGGTTTTTGCCTGTATTTGATGTTGTTTTCATTGTCATAAGACTTATTGTGATGTCTTTTTTTTACCTATGAATGAAAACCAACATTTTTTTCCCATCGAGATTGAACTAAGCGTATTTATTGACTTCCGTTGAAAGCTATTGAACTTAGTGCCGTTGGTATTATGTGTTTTTTCAAAAATTTCGTAGTTTTGTTATACTTGTACATATTTGTTAATTTTCTGTTGTCATATTATTTCAAAAAAACCTCCCATTTGTGTTTGAAAAACAGTCAAAAATAGACAGTTTTTCTTTCGATACTTTTCTCTCTCTGATTTTTTTTACTTTGCTGTTTTTGACTTCTTTTTTTTTTTTTAAATTTTTTGTGATCGTTAAATGCTGCGAGGTCTCATAAGCTCCTAATTGAGGATTGAATGAACAATTTTTCTCAATGAATTCAGTTTGTAGCGAATACTCTTAATGTTTTTGATATATTATTTTTCAAATATTTTTCAATTTTTTCAGTTTTTTGTTCTTTTCGTCAACTTGTGACTTTTTCTCACCACTGAGAGGTCCCATTCAATTCCATGCATTACAAAAACTAACAAGTCTATATATGTTATATCCTAACGGTTGTTATGTTTGTTCGACGTTATGCGTTTTCATAAGAGTTTTGTGAGGGGTCAGTATTTGTGTTTCTTTTTCTGTTTTTTTTTTAATATTCGCGTAATAGCAGATCCCTATGATTTTCAAATAAGTACCGAGTGAACTTAGTTTATCATTCAGTGTAATTTTAGCCGAGTTAGTAAAAACATAATTGAAAAAAGAGAAACAATATTCATATAAAAGCTAATGATTTTAATGGCTTCAATAATTTGTGTTTTCGCCATTTGTTTTCTTTTGAGTTTTTTATAACTTTAGTTAGTTTCTATGACTTAGTCTGAGCAAATACAGGTTAATTCATTAAATTTATCAAGAATTGTTTCTTTGAAGGTTAAGGAATTTTAAGACGATTGAAGTTATGAAACGTTTTTAAGATTGTTGACTGATTTTTGAATTTTGCCTAATTACTTTTTTCTGTCGACTTTTTACCTAGTCCCATTAAGGAAAAGTCTCATCTGCCGTGTTTTTAAGGAAAAGTAAGTTTTTTTTCTTGCAATCTTTTTTATGGCAGATCTTGTTAGCGCTGTCATGAGGCATAGCATTATGTAATTCAACTAGTAGTTTGGGTATGTAAAGATTTTTTTCAACTCAAACTTCTGTTTTCGATTATCTCCTCATTGGGTTGACAATCAAGTCAATAATGTAGATGAACTCGGGTCGAAACTTCATGTGCGAACGCACATTAACGAGCCTCCTTGTTTTTTTGATACTCTAGCATTCGCGTTTTCTAGCATTCGAATACTAAACGAACTTTCGTTTAACATGTGCAGGCTTTGAATAGTCAATTTTTGAACTAATTAAAAATCTAAACATAGTATATATAGAAGTAACTGATTGCCAAGAAGGCCGGTGGAAGTAAGCCTTGAATTCGGAAGAAGTTAGCCTTATTGCGCAGTTGCTTTCCTCAGTTTAATGAAATTAAAAAGTCAGGCGGGATTTTTTGACTGACAGAACATGTTATTAAATGTGAGAAAAATTCGGCTGAAATATTAATTTTTGATTCCAGCTTTAATTCGGCCATCCTAACATGCACTGAATAAAAAGTTTAATTTATTGTTACTAACCATTAGCTCCTGATGTGAGAATGGCGATAATGGCGAAAAAGTTGCCCATTAAAGCTGTCGCCAACAGAGCTACACAGGCACCACCACCAACAAAATACTCGAATATGTAGAAAGTCCTGGCAAACCTGATTCTTGTCATGAACTCACTGGTCACTTTTACGCCGTCATCTATAACAATACAAAAACGAAAAATCTATCTGACAAATTTTTGTCTGAAAAAAAGAAATTAAGAAAATTAAAGTAATTTGCTGAATGTTTGATGTTAATAAAAATGTACCATTAAGAGTTTTTTCACTGCTGATTTAGTAATCTTAAACTATGCTCAAAAGCGTTTATAAATGTTTTCAGTAAAATTAGATATTAAAAAATATTTTCTAATTTTATCTGAATGAATTTATTAAAGAAGTGTCGCTAAGTGTTTTTTCCCAAACACGATTTGAAAATAAGAAGAATTTCAAATAACAAACCTAGGCAGAATTTAATTCAAAATAAAATTTCTCGAATGATGCTCCTTAAGCATACAGCCCATTTAAACCCAAGTCTGACTTGTGAAAAAAATGATAAGTATCTTTTTTATGATTCAGTCTGATTTTGGGTTAGATTTAAACTAGTCGAGTACTGTTTTTTCATACTTGGTTTTGTCTACCAGTTGTAATTAATACTACTAACTTTGCCCATATTTGGAACATACGTTGCCGATGCAAAGTCTCCAAACACCGAAACTTCCTAATCTATAGTCGTAGCCGTCAGTCCCACTGGCTAACAGTCCACAGAATACACTAACTCCAATCAGCCCAATCGCCACAAATATCATCACCTTTTTGTCCATCCTTCAAAATTATCCTTCAAATTTCGTATTTGTTCCTGTCAACTTACTCTTTGAGATTCACCACCTCAGATGAAAGGCAAGAAATGTTAGTAAACTAGAAATGATTAACTAAACAGCTTTGAAAGTTTGTATAGTTTGTGAATTTAGGCTTTAGAAGCAAATAACTGAAAACGCGAATGTTATATACCATGGTAAAATAGTGAGTTCTTACTAGAGATCAAATTTGTTTTAACTGAAACTATTTCTTGTTACCAAAGAGAAACATATTATCAAATAATAGTTACAAGACTATATTTGAAGACGTATCTTAGATTGTAAATTTGTGTTAACGTCAAAATGAAACAAATTAGGTCCATTATTTTGTTTATTTATTTAGCGCATTTTATAAGCGAATTGCGTAATCAACCGTTTACAGATAACCAAGAATGAAATCAAAATATTCATTGCTCATTTTTCTCAATAAAACTATTCAAAACTAATCTTCTACTGAATTTTGAAAGTATGAAATTTCAGCAAAGTTGGCAAGGTTTCAATTATACACAAAACGTTTCAAAAAAGATTTCAGAACTATATAGAGCTGAATTTGATTGAAGTAAAAAACAAATTGAAAAAAAACTGGATCATAACTCTGCTGACACTCCTCGCCAATACTCATTACCTTTTGAATCTTGTCAGGGGGTCTAAGCAGGCGGAACTACTGTTACAAGCGACCAGCTAATGATTTTAACTAGCATCAATTATTTGCAAACACAGTGTGGAAACCACTAAACTAACGGGTCTTAATGTCTTGAACTCAAACTCGGATCTCAAAACTTTATATTCTCTTGTTCTTTTTGTTTCTCGAAGCCTCATCTGTATAGCCAAGTATGTAACAAGCAAGTAGAAATTCTGTTTATTTTTCAAACAAGTTTTCGAAAGTTGGTTGTCATAAATCTGTCATGTTCTAACAAATTTTTGTTAAAGATCTCGATGCCTCTTTTAAAACTCTTATAAAAATGTACCAATTACTCCAGGCATTCTAAATTGTAAATCTAACTTTTAGCGTATATCACAATTGGTTTTCTCAGGTTCCGGTTGGTAACAATTTTAGTATGAAAAATTGTTACCAACCGGAACTTGGGAAAACCAATTGTGATATACGCTAAAAATTAGATATAGAATTTAGAATGCCTGTACTAATGCAAAAAAAAAACAAGTTTGCAGTCCAAAACAAACAGAAAATCTAAATACTTCTAGCACTCGAAGACCTGAAGCTCATTTTGTTCATACCAAGCTAAAAATTTTGCTATTTGATGCAATGATAGTACTCTGGTCATAGTAAAATTAATAATGAAGTCTTTATGATTCAGTACTCAAATTATTATGACACTTAGACCTGGGTACAGAATATTTTATACAGTTTTATTTTAGCATATTTTAAGATTGGGGCATTAGGCTATAAGATTGCTGAAGTGTCTTCTAAAAATGAATGAGATAATAATAATAACGGTGAAACGTTGACAAAAATGTTCGAAAAGCAGCTTTTTGTAAAGTAGCTTAAACGTTGTCATCTCTTCTTGAAATCCAACAAACTGTTTTTTTTTGAAAAAAAATTTAGAAATATCCATATCTTTTTAGTTGTACGCAACAGTCTATAAGACATATAAACCACCTCTAAAACTCAATGACATTTAGATGGAGCCCAAAAAAGAAGCTTGTGTTTGTGCCCATAACTAAAATATGCTAAAACCAAATCACTTCAAAAAAGTTTAGAAAGCAAACTGTTTTTCCATAAATACCGAATCACTAAAGATAATACATACAGATTTTTGTCATTTTACTCATAAAGACATTTTTCATTGTTTTGTTGTATTTATCTTATGATTTCCTTTTTTTTAGAACTTCTTTTTGAAAGTTTTATTTCCACAATTTCTTATAAACGCCACAAAGGGAAGTTGTAGTTTTAGAACCCTTTAAAGTGTGGAATCAATCCGGGAAAAGCCTTCGAGGTACACCAGTGCTTTTCCTAATTTTTGGGTTGTTTTCAACATCGAATTCCTGGTCTATTTCGTCCTGCTTGAAAATGGTCATATCGTCATCAAGACCGCTATGTATAAAAAAATTGAACTGAAGAAAAGGTAAATTGAGGTAGTCTGATATTGTATTTGATGAGGTATTGAACATAAAATAAATGATTCTAATTGGTGACTAGTATTATTATTATTATTCAGAGGAATTCTACAGTTTCTGATTAATAATGATTCGTTTGACTTTTTTTACGATTATCCGGCTAAAAGTTCTGCTCGCTCTCGTGCAATGACTATCATTTTCCATTGTGCAAAAACGGCTAATAAAGTCCCAAGCAGGGCGGGAACGAACCCAATCCATGGAATAATACTGCTGTAGCCCGCACTCCCGAAACTGGGAGACACTGTCTGATAGGCCAGACTCTGACACAGATTGGCCGCGAAGAGAAGTAGTGCTGAAACGAAACAGCACTCTACATTTATAATTATGAGCACTCAGTAGTATTCAAGCATTATATATAAATATATGTTTATTATATT
>NW_027449756.1:0-18630 GCF_964194025.1 Convolutriloba macropyga
CTTGAGCTTGAGCTAGCTAGCTTGAGCTTGAGCTAGCTAGCTAGCTTGAGCTTGAGCTTGAGCTAGCTAGCTAGCTAGCTTGAGCTTGAGCTTGAGCTTGAGCTAGCTAGCTTGAGCTTGAGCTAGCTAGCTAGCTTGAGCTTGGGCTTGAGCTAGCTAGCTTGAGCTTGAGCTTGAGCTAGCTAGCTTGAGCTTGAGCTTGAGCTAGCTAGCTTGAGCTTGAGCTTGAGCTAGCTAGCTTGAGCTTGAGCTTGAGCTAGCTAGCTAGCTAGCTTGAGCTTGAGCTAGCTAGCTTGAGCTTGAGCTAGCTAGCTAGCTTGAGCTTGAGCTTGAGCTAGCTGGCTTGAGCTTGAGCTAGCTAGCTTGAGCTTGAGCTAGCTAGCTTGAGCTTGAGCTAGCTAGCTAGCTTGAACTTGAGCTAGCTAGCTAGCTTGAGCTTGAGCTTGAGCTTGAGCTAGCTAGCTAGCTTGAGCTTGAGCTTGAGCTAGCTGGCTTGAGCTTGAGCTAGCTAGCTTGAGCTTGAGCTAGCTAGCTTGAGCTTGAGCTAGCTAGCTAGCTTGAACTTGAGCTAGCTAGCTAGCTTGAGCTTGAGCTAGCTAGCTAGCTTGAGCTTGAGCTAGCTAGCTAGCTTGAGCTTGAGCTTGAGCTAGCTAGCTTGAGCTTGAGCTTGAGCTAGCTAGCTAGCTTGAGCTTGAGCTAGCTAGCTTGAGCTTGAGCTAGATAGCTTGAGCTTGAGCTAGCTAGCTAGCTTGAGCTTGAGCTAGCTAGCTAGCTTGAACTTGAGCTAGCTAGCTAGCTTGAGCTTGAGCTAGCTAGCTAGCTTGAGCTAGCTAGCTAGCTTGAGCTTGAGCTTGAGCTAGCTAGCTTGAGCTTGAGCTAGCTAGCTAGCTTGAGCTTGAGCTAGCTAGCTAGCTTGAGCTTGAGCTAGCTAGCTAGCTTGAGCTTGAGCTTGAGCTAGCTAGCTTGAGCTTGAGCTTGAGCTAGCTAGCTAGCTTGAGCTTGAGCTAGCTAGCTTGAGCTTGAGCTAGCTAGCTTGAGCTTGAGCTAGCTAGCAAGCTTGTGCTTGAGCTAGCTAGCTAGCTTGAGCTTGAGCTTGAGCTAGCTAGCTTGAGCTTGAGCTAGCTAGCTTGAGCTTGAGCTAGCTAGCTTGAGCTTGAGCTAGCTAGCAAGCTTGTGCTTGAGCTAGCTAGCTAGCTTGAGCTTGAGCTTGAGCTAGCTGGCTTGAGCTTGAGCTAGCTAGCTTGAGCTTGAGCTAGCTAGCTTGAGCTTGAGCTAGCTAGCTAGCTTGAACTTGAGCTAGCTAGCTAGCTTGAGCTTGAGCTAGCTAGCTAGCTTGAGCTTGAGCTAGCTAGCTAGCTTGAGCTTGAGCTTGAGCTAGCTAGCTTGAGCTTGAGCTTGAGCTAGCTAGCTAGCTTGAGCTTGAGCTAGCTAGCTTGAGCTTGAGCTAGCTAGCTTGAGCTTGAGCTAGCTAGCTAGCTTGAGCTTGAGCTAGCTAGCTAGCTTGAACTTGAGCTAGCTAGCTAGCTTGAGTTTGAGCTAGCTAGCTTGAGCTTGAGCTAGCTAGCTTGAGCTTGAGCTAGCTAGCTAGCTTGAACTTGAGCTAGCTAGCTAGCTTGAGCTTGAGCTAGCTAGCTAGCTTGAGCTTGAGCTAGCTAGCTAGCTTGAGCTTGAGCTTGAGCTAGCTAGCTTGAGCTTGAGCTTGAGCTAGCTAGCTAGCTTGAGCTTGAGCTAGCTAGCTTGAGCTTGAGCTAGCTAGCTTGAGCTTGAGCTAGCTAGCTAGCTTGAGCTTGAGCTAGCTAGCTAGCTTGAACTTGAGCTAGCTAGCTAGCTTGAGCTTGAGCTAGCTAGCTAGCTTGAGCTAGCTAGCTAGCTTGAGCTTGAGCTTGAGCTTGAGCTAGCTAGCTTGAGCTTGAGCTAGCTAGCTAGCTTGAGCTTGAGCTAGCTAGCTAGCTTGAGCTTGAGCTAGCTAGCTAGCTTGAGCTTGAGCTTGAGCTAGCTAGCTTGAGCTTGAGCTAGCTAGCTAGCTTGAGCTTGAGCTAGCTAGCTAGCTTGAGCTTGAGCTTGAGCTAGCTAGCTTGAGCTTGAGCTTGAGCTAGCTAGCTAGCTTGAGCTTGAGCTAGCTAGCTTGAGCTTGAGCTAGCTAGCTTGAGCTTGAGCTAGCTAGCTAGCTTGTGCTTGAGCTAGCTAGCTAGCTTGAGCTTGAGCTTGAGCTAGCTGGCTTGAGCTTGAGCTAGCTAGCTTGAGCTTGAGCTAGCTAGCTTGAGCTTGAGCTAGCTAGCTAGCTTGAACTTGAGCTAGCTAGCTAGCTTGAGCTTGAGCTAGCTAGCTAGCTTGAGCTTGAGCTAGCTAGCTAGCTTGAGCTTGAGCTTGAGCTAGCTAGCTTGAGCTTGAGCTTGAGCTAGCTAGCTAGCTTGAGCTTGAGCTAGCTAGCTTGAGCTTGAGCTAGCTAGCTTGAGCTTGAGCTAGCTAGCTAGCTTGAGCTTGAGCTAGCTAGCTAGCTTGAACTTGAGCTAGCTAGCTAGCTTGAGCTTGAGCTAGCTAGCTAGCTTGAGCTAGCTAGCTAGCTTGAGCTTGAGCTTGAGCTAGCTAGCTTGAGCTTGAGCTAGCTAGCTAGCTTGAGCTTGAGCTAGCTAGCTAGCTTGAGCTTGAGCCAGCTAGCTAGCTTGAGCTTGAGCTTGAGCTAGCTAGCTTGAGCTTGAGCTTGAGCTAGCTAGCTAGCTTGAGCTTGAGCTAGCTAGCTTGAGCTTGAGCTAGCTAGCTTGAGCTTGAGCTAGCTAGCAAGCTTGTGCTTGAGCTAGCTAGCTAGCTTGAGCTTGAGCTTGAGCTAGCTAGCTTGAGCTTGAGCTAGCTAGCTTGAGCTTGAGCTAGCTAGCTTGAGCTTGAGCTAGCTAGCAAGCTTGTGCTTGAGCTAGCTAGCTAGCTTGAGCTTGAGCTTGAGCTAGCTGGCTTGAGCTTGAGCTAGCTAGCTTGAGCTTGAGCTAGCTAGCTTGAGCAGCTAGCTTGAGCTTGAGCTAGCTAGCTAGCTTGAACTTGAGCTAGCTAGCTAGCTTGAGCTTGAGCTAGCTAGCTAGCTTGAGCTTGAGCTAGCTAGCTAGCTTGAGCTTGAGCTTGAGCTAGCTAGCTTGAGCTTGAGCTTGAGCTAGCTAGCTAGCTGGAGCTTGAGCTAGCTAGCTTGAGCTTGAGCTAGCTAGCTTGAGCTTGAGCTAGCTAGCTAGCTTGAGCTTGAGCTAGCTAGCTAGCTTGAACTTGAGCTAGCTAGCTAGCTTGAGTTTGAGCTAGCTAGCTTGAGCTTGAGCTAGCTAGCTTGAGCTTGAGCTAGCTAGCTAGCTTGAACTTGAGCTAGCTAGCTAGCTTGAGCTTGAGCTAGCTAGCTAGCTTGAGCTTGAGCTAGCTAGCTAGCTTGAGCTTGAGCTTGAGCTAGCTAGCTTGAGCTTGAGCTTGAGCTAGCTAGCTAGCTTGAGCTTGAGCTAGCTAGCTTGAGCTTGAGCTAGCTAGCTTGAGCTTGAGCTAGCTAGCTTGAGCTTGAGCTAGCTAGCTAGGCTTGAGCTTGAGCTAGCTAGCGCTTGAGCTAGCTAGCTAGCTTGAGCTAGCTAGCTAGCTTGAGCTTGAGGCTTGAGCTTGAGCTAGCTAGCTTGAGCTTGAGCTAGCTAGCTAGCTTGAGCTTGAGCTAGCTAAGCCAGCTTGAGCTTGAGCTAGCTAGCTAGCTGAGCTTGAGCTTGAGCTAGCTAGCTTGAGCTTGAGCTTGAGCTAGCTAGCTAGCTTGAGCTTGAGCTAGCTAGCTAGCTTGAGCTTGAGCTTGAGCTAGCTAGCTTGAGCTTGAGCTTGAGCTAGCTAGCTAGCTTGAGCTTGAGCTAGCTAGCTTGAGCTTGAGCTAGCTAGCTTGAGATTGAGCTAGCTAGCTAGCTTGTGCTTGAGCTAGCTAGCTAGCTTGAGCTTGAGCTTGAGCTAGCTGGCTTGAGCTTGAGCTAGCTAGCTTGAGCTTGAGCTAGCTAGCTTGAGCTTGAGCTAGCTAGCTAGCTTGAACTTGAGCTAGCTAGCTAGCTTGAGCTTGAGCTTGAGCTAGCTAGCTAGCTTGAGCTTGAGCTAGCTAGCTAGCTTGAGCTTGAGCTTGAGCTAGCTAGCTTGAGCTTGAGCTTGAGCTAGCTAGCTAGCTTGAGCTTGAGCTAGCTAGCTTGAGCTTGAGCTAGCTAGCTTGAGCTTGAGCTAGCTAGCTAGCTTGAGCTTGAGCTAGCTAGCTAGCTTGAACTTGAGCTAGCTAGCTAGCTTGAGCTTGAGCTAGCTAGCTAGCTTGAGCTAGCTAGCTAGCTTGAGCTTGAGCTTGAGCTTGAGCTAGCTAGCTTGAGCTTGAGCTAGCTAGCTAGCTTGAGCTTGAGCTAGCTAGCTAGCTTGAGCTTGAGCTAGCTAGCTAGCTTGAGCTTGAGCTTGAGCTAGCTAGCTTGAGCTTGAGCTTGAGCTAGCTAGCTAGCTTGAGCTTGAGCTAGCTAGCTTGAGCTTGAGCTAGCTAGCTTGAGCTTGAGCTAGCTAGCTAGCTTGAGCTTGAGCTAGCTAGCTAGCTTGAGCTTGAGCTAGCTGGCTTGAGCTTGAGCTAGATAGCTTGAGCTTGAGCTAGCTAGCTAGCTTGAGCTAGCTAGCTAGAGCTCGACTATGAAAAGCTGCGCAAACACTTATTCTATAATAATTGCGAAAATTAAAAATTTCACAAGTGAAAAGCTGCATAAACAGTAATTCTATGTGTGGGGCATTATTAGGGGAGGTGTCTTGTCAAAATATGGCTGGACTAAAGACCTCAACCCAGATAGGGTGGAAGGCCCTATGATCGGTCTGTTACTAATCGGTGACCGATAAAGACCTGACCAAGGCCTGTAGTAAGCTTGGTTAGGCATTACAGGAGATAACACTAAGACCGAGGGGTCTTAGAGAGCCCTCTAGCGGGGCGAATAGAGCTAGATCGGAGCCTTGGGAAAGCTAGATCGAGCAGGACTGAAGCTAAAGGATAGACCGAGAGGTCTGTCTGGTCCTCCTAGAGAGGCCAAGAGAAGTACGAGAAGCCAACTAAAGCTTGATCGGGCCTTCAGCAAGCACGACCGAGCTGTACCGGAGCTAACACTAAGACCGAGGGGTCTTAGAGAGCCCTCTAGCGGGGCGAATAGAGCTAGATCGAGCCTTGGGAAAGCTAGATCGAGCAGGACTGAAGCTAAACGATAGACCGAGAGGTCTGTCTGGTCCTCCTAGAGAGGCCAAGAGAAAAAACGAGAAGCTAACTAAAGCTTGATCGGGCCTTCAGCAAGCACGACCGAGCTGTACCGGAGCTAACACTAAGACCGAGGGGTCTTAGAGAGCCCTCTAGCGGGGCGAATAGAGCTTGATCAAGCCTTGGGCAAGCTAGATCGAGCAGGACTGAAGCTAAGCAAGAGACCGAGAGGTCTGTCTGGTCCTCCTAGAGAGGCCAAGAGAAAGTACGAGAAGCCAACTAAAGCTTGATCGGGCCTTCAGCAAGCACGACCGAGCTGTACCGGAGCTAACACTAAGACCGAGGGGTCTTAGAGAGGCCCTCTAGCGGGGCGAATAGAGCTAGATCGAGCCTTGGGAAAGCTAGATCGAGCAGGACTGAAGCTAAACGATAGACCGAGAGGTCTGTCTGGTCCTCCTAGAGAGGCCAAGAGAAAGTACGAGAAGCTAACTAAAGCTTGATCGCGCCTTCAGCAAGCACGATTGAGCAAGACCGGAGCTAACACTAAGACCGAAGTGTCTTAGAGAGCCCTCTGGTGGGGCGAATAGAGCTAGATCGAGCCTTGGGAAAGCTAGATCGAGTAAGATTGAAGCTGAAAGAGTGTCAGAGGAGCAAATGAACCTCCAAAAAGTGAAAATCAAATTTTAGAAAAAACACAAGTTAAATACTGCATGGACAGTATTTCTATGTGTGGGGCATTATTAGGGGGAGGTGTCTTGTCAAAATATGGCTGGACTAAAGACCTCAACCCGGATAGGGTGGAAGGCCCCATGATCGGTCTGTTACTAATCGGTGACCGATAAAGACCTGACCAAGGCCTGTAGTAAGCTTGGTTAGGCATTACAGGAGTTAACACTAAGACCGAGGGGTCTTAGAGAGCCCTCTAGCGGGGCGAATAGAGCTAGATCGAGCCTTGGGAAAGCTAGATCGAGCAGGACTGAAGCTAAGCAAGAGACCGAAAGGTCTGTCTGGTCCTCCTAGAGAGGCCAAGAGAAAGTACGAGAAGCTAACTAAAGCTTGATCAGGCCTTCAGCAAGCACGACCGAGCTGTACCGGAGCTAACACTAAGACCGAGGGGTCTTAGAGAGCCCTCTAGCAGGGCGAATAGATCTAGATCGAGCCTTGGGAAAGCTAGATCGAGCAGGACTGAAGCTAAACGATAGACCGAGAGGTCTGTCTGGTCCTCCTAGAGAGGCCAAGAGAAAGTACGAGAAGCTAACTAAAGCTTGATCGGGCCTTCAGCAAGCACGACCGAGCTGTACCGGAGCTAACACTAAGACCGAGGGGTCTTAGAGAGCCCTCTAGCAGGGCGAATAGAGCTAGATCGAGCCTTGGGAAAGCTAGATCAAGCAGGACTGAAGCTAAACGATAGACCGAGAGGTCTGTCTGGTCCTCCTATAGAGGCCAAGAGAAAGTACGAGAATCTAACTAAAGCTTGATCGGGCCTTCAGCAAGCACGACCGAGCTGTACCGGAGCTAACACTAAGACCGAGGGGTCTTAGAGAGCCCTCTAGCAGGGCGAATAGAGCTAGATCGAGCCTTGGGAAAGCTAGATCGAGCAGGACTGAAGCTAAACGATAGACCGAGAGGTCTGTCTGGTCCTCCTAGAGAGGCCAAGAGGAAGTACGAGAAGCTAACTAAAGCTTGATCGCGCCTTCAGCAAGCACGATTGAGCAAGACCGGAGCTAACACTAAGACCGAAGTGTCTTAGAGAGCCCTCTAGTGGGGCGAATAGAGCTAGATCGAGCCTTGGGAAAGCTAGATCGAGTAAGATTGAAGCTGAAAGAGTGTCAGAGGAGCAAATGAACCTCCAAAAAGTGAAAATCAAATTTTAGAAAAAAACACAAGTTAAATACTGCATGGACAGTAATTCTATGTGTGGGGCATTATTAGGGAGAGGTGTCTTGTCAAAATATGGCTGGACTAAAGACCTCAACCCGGATAGGGTGGAAGGCCCTATGATTGGTCTGTTACTAATCGGTGACCGATAAAGACCTGACCAAGGCCTGTAGTAAGCTTGGTTAGGCATTACAGAAGATAACACTAAGACCGAGGGGTCTTAGAGAGCCCTCTAGCGGGGCGAATAGAGCTTGATCAAGCCTTGGGCAAGCTAGATCGAGCAGGACTGAAGCTAAACGATAGACCGAGAGGTCTGTCTGGTCCTCCTAGAGAGGCCAAGAGAAAGTACGAGAATCTAACTAAAGCTGGGTCGGGCCTTCAGCAAGCACGACCGAGCAGTACCGGAGCTAACACTAAGACCGAGGGGTCTTAGAGAGCCCTCTAGTGGGGCGAATAGAGCTAGATCGAGCCTTGGGAAAGCTAGATCGAGCAGGACTGAAGCTAAACGATAAACCGAAAGGTCTGACGGGTCCTCATAAGAGGCATGGAGAAAGATCTGATACTAAAGTACCTCTCGGAAGTAATAAAATATGCCTGATGAAGCCGGGTATGATGTTTGTTGTTTGATGGCATTCATCGATTAGGTCTGGTGGATTCCCCATTACTCCGAGTGGTACTAGTAGAGGCTCCTACAGGGGTGAGCAAAGCGAGATCAAGCCTTAGGCAAGCTAGATCGAGCAGAACTGAAGCTGAAAAGCAAAATAAATGACAGGTCTGTCCAAATCAATAAACTTGAAATCCAGTGTGGTCACCACGGGTCACGAGGTGAATTCCTAGCGATTGTCTGCTGAACGTATAGGAAGGCCCGAAACGAACGATAATTTCATTGCACAGTGGAGATACTATACGTTCAGGAGTAGCATACATCGGGTTTGATCTATGATCATGTCTGGTCTCCGAGGATCCACCGGGTTACCAACTGGCACCGCTGTACTGGGTGTAAAACTGGGCCACCTGAAGTCCCGGGTGTAAAACTAGGTGCCTCTGTGCCAAAGTAGCGGCTTGCGTAGTGCATTATGCCTCCGGCTTGCGAAATGGTTATAAGCAATAACAACAGGACGCCGCGGGGTGTTCACTTAAAGGAGTAACGTTCTCTCAAGGGAGGGGATCTAAAAATCTTGATAAAACATTTATTCTATGCAAAATTTGTGCGCAAATTTTGCAAAGTAAAAAGCTGCACTGTAGCAAATTCTATGTGTGTAGCATTATTAGGGAAGTGTTGTTTGATGGCACCTCTCTACTTGATGCACCAAAGAACTACCTTGATGGCTCATGACCGCTGGTAATCTGTCGTCGCTAGTAGTTCGGAACTGAGAACAAATATGTTCGCAAATTACAACAATTATACAGCATATTGCTGAATAAAGCAGAACCGAATAATACTCAGTGACTTTACACCAAGACTGACTAATGTCTGGATTGTATCGTCCTACTCGAGTAAGGCGAAGAAAAGCTAGAAAGATACGCTTTTCACAAAGCAGGCTTAATGCATGCAAACCAAGGAGGAAGGAGTGATGCCCCTCCTTATAATAAGCAGAACCAAATAAAGAACAGACAGCATCATCTGTACAGTGACCAAGAAGAGGTGAAACTTCTGTATGTGAAAAGGCAATTTGAGCGAGATTTATTAGCAGACTAGTATTATGTTGTTTCTAGTAGGCGAAAGCCGAAACATCAACATGTGAAAATCTGATATTAAATCCTCAATCATTTTCCCTAGTATTATACAGCTATGAGTAACCTTAATTGGACACGGCAATTATTGCTGACCGGTGAAACTTTCGCATGGGAAAGACACACACACTTCTTGACAAAGCAATAAGTATTATGCTGTTTCTAGTACGCGAAAGCAGAAACATCAGCATGTGAAAGTTGTGAAGTTGAAGAATTTTTGTGTTGAGTACGATGTTGTTACTAGTAACCATGTCGACAGCTGAGAACTGTTCTCTAACCAATAGAAGGTGAAACTTCTGTATGTGAAAAGGCAATTTGAGCGAGATTTCTTAGCAGACTAGTATTATGTTGTTTCTAGTAGGCGAAAGCCGAAACATCAACATGTGAAAATCTGATATTAAATCCTCAATCATTTTCCCCAGTATTATACAGCTACTAGTAGCCGTAATTGGTCAGGGAAACATTGTTGACCGGTGAAACTTCACATGGGAAAGACACACAAATTACTTGACAAAACAATAAGTATTATGCTGTTTCTAGTATGCGAAAGCAGAAACATCAGCATGTGAAAGTTGTGAAGTTGAAAAGTTTTTGTGTTGAGTACGGTGTTGTTACTAGTAACCATGTCGACAGCTGGAAAGCTGTTCTCTAACCAATAAAAGGTAAAACTTCTGTATCTGAAGAGGCGGCGTGATTGAGATTTTTAACAGACTAGTATTATGTTGTTTCTAGTAGGCGAGAGCCGAAACATCGACATGTGAACATCTGGTTTTTAAATCATGAGTCAATTCTCCCTAGTATGATACAGTTGTTAGCCGGTATTGGTAACAGTAGAACAGAGATTTGGAGGGCAAAACCTGCTCATGGGAAATGCTCACAGAGCGCTATCTACCAGTACACATAGTATTATGCTGTTTCTAGTACGCGCGAGCCGAAACATCAGCATGTGAAATGTGTAATCGTGGGTAACTCTAAGTGTGTAGAGTACTGTGTAGTAACTAGTAGCCATGCCAAAGCATGCATTGAAACTCTTCGTGATTTAAAAAGCTCAAAGCAAGATTGACGAGGCCGCAAGGCTATGTCTTTCTAAATTCGAACAAATCGAAAGATTGTTCAAAGTACAATTAAACTGATTGATCCTGTCAGTTGCCATATGCTTGTCTGAAAGACTAAGCCATGCATGTGCAAGCGAAGCTTGAAAAAGTGGAACCGCGAATGGCTCATTAAATCAGTTACTATCTATTAGTTGATTTGCAAGCTAAATGAATAACTGCGGTAACCCTGCAGCTAATGCATGCTGATTGTCCGACACTGTCGGAGACTTTTACAAGACTACACCGGGTGATTTGCTAAGTACAGACACATCCCGTGATGAGTCCTAGTAACTGAAAGATCCCAGATAGCTTCGGCTTGGGGACGGAACTTCCGAATTTCTGACCTATCAACCTATGATGGTAGTGTAACGGACTACCATGGTTGTGACGGGTAACGGGGAATCAGGGTTCGATTCCGGAGAGGGAGCCTTAGAAACGGCTACCACATCCAAGGAAGGCAGCAGGCACGCAAATTACCCACTCTCCGCACGAGGAGGTAGTGACTAGAAATAATGATATGAACCTTTATGGTTTGTAATCAGAATGGAATGGACTTAAAAGCTCCATTGATGAACGAGTAGAGGGCAAGTCTGGTGCCAGCAGCCGCGGTAATACCAGCCTCTACAAGCGTATGCAATAGTTGCTGCGTTTAAAAAGCTCATAGTTGGATCTGTTTGAGTAGAACGGCAACATGGTCTTCAGTTAAATCTGTTGACTCGTTCCGCTCATCCTTCGCATCGAAGAAATAGTTTGCACTTAAATGTGACGAACTGTGGAAACGGTGTTTTCACCCTGAGAAAATTAGAGTGTTCAAAGCATCCTTTGGGATCGAATAATAAAGCATGGAATAATGGAGAATGACCCGCTACTCGATTGATGCCGGTTGGCTGAGTGCGGTAATGATTGAAAGGAACAGACGGGGGCATTTGTATTGCTACGTTAGAGGTGAAATTCTTGGATCGTGGCAAGACAAACTACTGCGAAAGCATTTGCCAAGAATGTTTTCATTAATCAAGAACGAAAGTCAGAGTATTGAAGAGGATTAGATACCCTCGTAATTCTGACCATAAACTATACCAACCTACAATTTGTCAAAGTCGATCTTGACTTGGCAAGAGATTAACCGGGAAACCAAAGTTTATTGGTTCCGGGGGAAGTATGGTTGCAAAATCGAAACTTAAAGGAATTGACGGAAGGGCACCACCAGGAGTGGAGCCTGCGGCTTAATTTGACTCAACACGGGAAAACTCACCCGGTCCAGACATCTTAAGGATTGACAGATTGAATATCTTTCATGATTATATGGGCGGTGGTGCATGGCCGTTCTTAGTTAGTGGAGTGATCTGTCTGGTTAATTCCGATAACGAACGAGATCTTCTCCATCTAAATAATGAAATTCACTATATGTGAATTCAAACACTTCTTAGAGGAACTATGCGGAATTAAATACCGCAGATGAAGTGAGGCTATAACAGGTCTGTGATGCCCTTAGATGTTCTGGACTGCACGCGCGCTACACTGTGTACTTTTAGATTGAGTACTCAGCCCTTGGTCCGAAATGGACTGGGCAATCAGAGAAAAGTACAGCGCTTCAAGGGGATCGTCTGTTGTAACTTGCAGACGTGAACCAGGAATTCCTGGTACTTATGAGTCAACAACTCATAGGGATTACGTCCCTGCCCTTTGTACACACCGCCCGTCGCTACTACTGATTGGATAGTTAAGCAAGAATTGCAAATTCCTACTGTTGGGACTTCGGTCTCCGGCAACGGGATGAAGCGGATCGAGCTTAATTGTCTAGAGGAAGTAAAAGTCGTAACAAGGTTTCCGTAGGGGAACCTGCGGAAGGATCAGTGATTGATTCCTTCGGGCATGGCTGCTGGTAGAGGCCATGTCTGTAGTGCGCATGACGCTCTGTCGCTAGAGATTGCTTGGCAACCAATCTCGAATTATGTATCGAGCTCAAAAACTACTTGTGTGGATACATAGTTCAGCAGTCATGGCAAGGGACTGCTTAAAGGGAGACTAGTTAGCAAAAGCAGCCTAGCAGAACTGCAGCTATCTAGATCTCAGAAGCTGGGTTATAGAAGCCCAGCTATAGACTTGTGAATGAGAAAGGCCTAAAAAGGTCCACAAGTCGCGTGGTTAGAACCGACACGCAAAAATCCCAGCGAGTGACAGAGCGTTGCGCTGTTCAGTGGGAAAGAGTTGAGCTACTCGGGGCGCCCACTGAACTTGCTCCGAGCCAAAGGCTCGAAAAAACACAGCTTAGCCTCAGATCCTTTACATAGAAGGCTAGCTAAAATAAACTTACCTTGGACGAGGGTAAAGTTTAGTCAGTTCTTAGGGGAGAGTAATCCACAGCTTCTCGCCCTCTGAACATTCTCCCAGATATGTAGGTCTGGGAGAGTCTCCTCCTGTTCTTCGGAATCTGGAGGTAGACAAAGACAGTACGATACGATCTTGCATCGGGATGACTAACCGATAATGATCATAATCTGACAATTTTTCCGGCTTGAGGCACCGGAGTCAGATTAAAGACACATACTGAACTAAAGGCGTATGTGCAAAGCTTGTCGGAGTGTAGAGAGTCAAGCTGAGTTGACTCGTCACGTGGTGATGACAACAGCCATGTGCAAAACACTCACAACTTTATCGTCTATGTGGAAAAGGTTGCTAACAGCGCTCTCTATGAGAGGCCCTCGCATATAACTATACGAGGAAAAGGCGATAGAGTTGTTTGAATGTGGGGCAGGTTCATCGACAAGCTAAGTTGATCACATTCTTGTTGTGGCATCCTACTAGAATTGGTCACGGTCTGCACCAACTCTCCCCAAGTTGGCCAGACTTAAAACTAGAAATAAGGTTTGCAGCTATGTGAACCTAGAAACTGTAAAGGAGTTGAAAGAACTTAAAGGAATTGAAAGAGGCCTTGAGGTATATCCTCTTGGTAAAGACCCACAAAAGCTCACAAAAGTGGCTTCGAAGGGCAAAACTGGTTCATCCAAAACAATTGGAGAGCTTAAAGCAGAACCAATTCGAATGAAACACTATTGGTGAAACTTCATCATGAGAACGTCACAAGCTGATCACGCTCTATGATATGACTAGTATTATGTTGCTTCTAGTAGGCTAAGCGCAAGCCGAAACATCAACATGTGAAAGTCGTAGAATTTTGCAATCAAACTGTGGCTAGTACTGTGATGTTACTAGTAACCTGGTGTTCCGTCATATGGCCAAGAGAGCATTTGAAGGCGAAACTTCTGCATGGGAAAGCTGCATCATGATCAAAATTTTATATCGAGTATTATGTTGACGTTAGTAGGCCTTGGCCGAAAACGCAGCATGTGAAAGGTATAGATAAAAGTTATTGTTGCAGTCAGTACTGTGTAGTTACTAGTAGCTGGATTTAAGCTCAAAATGAGACACTGTTGGTGAAACTTCATCATGAGAATGTCACAAGCTGATCAAGCTCTATGATATGACTAGTATTATGTTGCTTCTAGTAGGCTAAGCGCAAGCCGAAACATCAACATGTGAAAGTCGTAGAATTTTGCGATCAAATTGTGGCTAGTACTGTGATGTTACTAGTAACCTTGTGTTACGTCATATGGCCAAGAGAGCATTTGAAGGCGAAACTTCTGCATGGGGAAGCTGCATCATGAACAAAAGTTTATATCGAGTATTATGTTGACATTAGTAGGCCCTGGCCGAAAGCGCAGCATGTGAAAGGTATAGATAAAAGTTATCGTTGCAGTCAGTACTGTGTAGTTACTAGTAGCTGGATTTAAGCTCGAAATGAGACACTGTTGGTGAAACTTCATCATGAGAACGTCACAAGCTGATCACGCTCCATGATATGACTAGTATTATGTTGCTTCTAGTAGGCTAAGCGCAAGCCGAAACATCAACATGTGAAAGTCGTAGAATTTTGCGATCAAATTGTGGCTAGTACTGTGATGTTACTAGTAACCTTGTGTTACGTCATATGGCCAAGAGAGCATTTGAAGGCGAAACTTCTGCATGGGGAAGCTGCATCATGAACAAAAGTTTATATCGAGTATTATGTTGACGTTAGTAGGCCCTGGCCGAAAGCGCAGCATGTGAAAGGTATAGATAAAAGTTAGCGTTGCAGTCAGTACTGTGTAGTTACTAGTAGCTGGATTTAAGCTCGAAATGAGACACTGTTGGTGAAACTTCATCATGAGAACGTCACAAGCTGATCACGCTCTATGATATGACTAGTATTATGTTGCTTCTAGTAGGCTAAGCGCAAGCCGAAACATCAACATGTGAAAGTCGTAGAATTTTGCAATCAAACTGTGGCTAGTACTGTGATGTTACTAGTAACCTTTTCTTACGTCATATGGCCAAGAGAGCATTTGAAGGCGAAACTTCTGCATGGGGAAGCTGCATCATGAACAAAAGTTTTATATCGAGTATTATGTTGACGTTAGTAGGCCCTGGCCGAAAGCGCAGCATGTGAAAGGTATAGATAAAAGTTATCGTTGCAGTCAGTACTGTGTAGTTACTAGTAGCTGGATTTAAGCTCGAAGTGAGACACTGTTGGTGAAACTTCATCATGAGAACGTCACAAGCTGATCACGCTCTATGATATGACTAGTATTATGTTGCTTATAGTAGGCTAAGCGCAAGCCGAAACATCAACATGTGAAAGTCGTAGAATTTTGCGATCAAATTGTGGCTAGTACTGTGATGTTACTAGTAACCTTGTGTTACGTCATATGGCCAAGAGAGCATTTGAAGGCGAAACTTCTGCATGGGGAAGCTGCATCATGAACAAAAGTTTATATCGAGTATTATGTTGACGTTAGTAGGCCCTGGCCGAAAGCGCAGCATGTGAAAGGTATAGATAAAAGTTAGCGTTGCAGTCAGTACTGTGTAGTTACTAGTAGCTGGATTTAAGCTCGAAATGAGACACTGTTGGTGAAACTTCATCATGAGAACGTCACAAGCTGATCACGCTCTATGATATGACTAGTATTATGTTGCTTCTAGTAGGCTAAGCGCAAGCCGAAACATCAACATGTGAAAGTCGTAGAATTTTGCAATCAAACTGTGGCTAGTACTGTGATGTTACTAGTAACCTTTTCTTACGTCATATGGCCAAGAGAGCATTTGAAGGCGAAACTTCTGCATGGGGAAGCTGCATCATGAACAAAAGTTTATATCGAGTATTATGTTGACGTTAGTAGGCCCTGGCCGAAAGCGCAGCATGTGAAAGGTATAGATAAAAGTTATCGTTGCAGTCAGTACTGTGTAGTTACTAGTAGCTGGATTTAAGCTCGAAGTGAGACACTGTTGGTGAAACTTCATCATGAGAACGTCACAAGCTGATCACGCTCTATGATATGACTAGTATTATGTTGCTTATAGTAGGCTAAGCGCAAGCCGAAACATCAACATGTGAAAGTCGTAGAATTTTGCGATCAAACTGTGGCTAGTACTTTGATGATGCTTGTAGCCAACCGAATTGGTTGAAAAGCCCAATAAGTAAGCTAACTTGGGAGAGCTTGTTGGAAACCAAATGCTACTAGATTGGTCCAAATACATCCTTCAACAGGGGATCACTTGGCTCGCTTTACGAAGAGGAGCACAGCTATATGTGTTAATTCGGTATGAATCGCAAGATTTGTTTACCGACCTCTCTAAACGCAAAAGGCGGTCTCGGCTTCGGCTGTTGACTGCGTCCGATTCAGGGTTATATAACTCTCGATTGAACACATTGATGTTCTATTGTTGGTGCTTCCAATAAAATTGGAACACTTAAAGCAGAACCGATTCAAATAATAGCATTCTGATCAATGATTGCATTCCTTGATCAAGAACTGCTGGAGTCATTGTGATGGCGAATTTTCTTCATAAGAAAATTGCAAAGAGACGGAACTTAATGAGACTAGTATTATGTTGTTTCTAGTAAGCGGAAGCTGAAACAGCAACATGTGAAAATCAAGTTTTGTTCAATGATCTCGAGGCGATAAGTACTATGAAGCAACTAGTAGCCTAAGCATGGACTCAGATTTGAGACAGTCAAAAAGACTGGCGAAACTTCTTCACATGAAAGTTACATAGAGAACTACAAATGTATACAGCGAGTATTATGTTGTTTCTAGTAGGCGAAAGCTGAAACATCAACATGTGAAAGTTGTCTGCAAACTGTAGAACGATATGTGATTAGTACTGTGCTGTTACTAGTAGCCAGTCTGACTGTAGAAGCCAAGACAAAGGGAAACTAATGCATCTGAAAAGGACAAGTTATGGAAAGGTATGCACGATAAGTATTATGTTGTTTCTAGTAAGCGGCAGCTGAAACATCAACATGTGAACGTCGTTGTGTACAGTAACCTAGAACTATATAGTCCTTAGTAACGTGCATTTACTAGTACCTGTAATTGGTATTCAGACTCAGGCAGTTTGGAATAGTTTGGCAAAGATGCACCAGAGAAAACTGGGATTTGATACAGAAATTGTTGAATACAAGTATTATGCTGCTTCTAGTAGGTTGAATCCGAAACATCAGCATGTGAAAATTGAAAACATTTCTGGTTCGAATTGTCACAAGTATTTGGTGATCTGAGTAGCCAAACTCACTACAACGCCAATTGAAGGCAAAAATTCTCAACGGGAAAAAGCTATTCTCATTGAATGAGCTAACAAGACGAGTATTATGTTGCTTCTAGTAGGCGAAAGCCAAAACATCAACATGTGAAAGTCTTGCTGAACAAATTTAATGTTGTTGAGCTCAGTACCGTGTGAATTAGTAGCCATAATTGGCGAGCGAAAATTGAACTGGCGAAACTTCGTCTTTGGAAAATTGCAGATGCCGAGCACTTATTTTGCAACGAGTATTATGTTGACTGTAGTAAGCGAAAGCCGAAACAGCAACATGTGAAAGCTGTTGAAATTTGTGGTCATTTTGCAATAAGTACAAGGAGTGTAACTAGTAGCCAGGTCAAAATTTGGGATAAGAATGAGCAAAAATTCTGCATGAGAACAGTTGAAATTATGAAACTAAATTACAAAGACTAGTATTATGTTGTTTCGAGTACGCGAAAGCGGAAACATCAACATGTGAACGTTTGTAACGAAGTTTCGTTAATTTTCAGCCTAGTACTGAGCAAGAACGAGTAGCCTCATCTCCAATCCCACGCAAAATGTAGTGAAATATGTGAGTGAACCTTATTCACGGTGAGGGTTTCCCGAGGTCTGTATTGCAGCGAGTATTATGTTGCTTCTAGTAAGCGAAAGCTGAAACAACAACATTTGAAAGTTGGAATTAATGACTGAATGGAAACTTCGACCTGTGTTTGATAGTAGTAGCGAACAAAACTGCTGAATCGGTTTCTGTCTCATATTGGTCAGTGAAACCAATTAAGAGACAATCAACTACATAACCTGAATTGGGCGAGAGAACCCCCTTAACTTAAGCATATCAGTAAGGGGAGGAAAAGAAATCAACTGAGAATCCCTTAGTAATGGCGAATGAACAGGGAAAAGCTCATCGGGAAGAGAAATGGCAACATTTCTCGGTGTCCGGTATGGTTTGATGCTAGACTGGTGAATTTGTCCTGATGTCTACTGGAAAGTAGCATCAAAGAAGGTGAAAATCCTGTAAAGGTCATTTTCGATACCAGTCATAATGGCTCATTCCTATGAGTAGAGTTGTTTGAAAGTGCAACTCGAAGCTGGAGATATGTCTCTCCAAAAGCTAATTATAAAGCGAGACCGATAGTAAACAAGTACCGTGAGGGAAAGTTGAAAAGCACTCTGAAGAGAGAGTGAAAAGTACGTGAAACTGTTGAAGGGGAACTGGAGTGAGCGTTACCATACTCAATGCCTTGATATTATATTCTCGGCTACCGAGTAGTGTAGTTGTCGTCTTTTGGCAAATCTTGTTAATGAAATCGAGCAGAAGTTTTCCTCGGAATTCTTCTTGTTGATTCTAAACAAAATGAGATAAATTGATCTTGATTGCCTGTCTGACCTCAACTTCCTATTCAATGCTCTCTACAGCCCGTCTTGAAACACGGACCAAGGAGTGTGAGTTGCTTGCAAGTGTTGTCGCTCATTGAAAGCGCACACGCGAAATGAAAGTGAACAGTGTAATTTTTATGAATTGCACTACTTTGTGTGGTGAGGGCGCCGATTCGGTGTCCCGCAACCACGGACGGTTTTGCTCTTATTGCATGACTGATCCAGAGCAAGTAGCACACGACCCGAAAGATGGTGATCTATGCTTGGGCAGGGCGAAGCCACGGGAAACCATGGTGGAAGCCCGAAGCGGTTCTGACGTGCAAATCGATCGTCTGACCTGAGCATAGGGGCGAAAGACTAATCGAACCATCTAGTAGCTGGTTTCCTCCGAAGTTTCCCTCAGGATAGCAAAAGCTTGAGCAAGATTGAAAAATCTTCGCAAAGCAATTTTCATCGGTTAAAGCGAATGATTAGAGGAATGGGGGAAAATTTTTCCTTCACCTATTCTCAAACTATAAATCGGTGAGATGTCCTTGTGACTTAATTGCACTTGGACTATGAATGCAAGCTTTTTGTGGGCCGCTTTTGGTAAGCAGAACCGGCGATGTGGGATGAACCAAAAGTTGGGTTAAGGCGCCTAACTACTTGCTCATGAGTCACCACAAAAGGTGTTGATTGATACTGACAGCAGGACGGTGGTCATGGAAGTTGAAATCCGCTAAGGAGTGTGTAACAACT
>NW_027449757.1:0-47500 GCF_964194025.1 Convolutriloba macropyga
AATGAGCGTTCCAACTTTTCTTTAGATTTTCTAGCGTCTTTGTGACCCTTCTCCCACAAATATTATGAGAGCATATTATGCGGGGGGCGCATGGTTGCTATTAAACTGGGGGGGGGGGGAGTTGGGGAGAAGGGTGAGCTGGCGAGAAGGGGAGGGGGTCAAACAAAATTTATCCAAAATTACTATGACCCGTCGCACCTCCTATGATTTTCTGTGGAAAAGCGAGAGTAGTATCGTATATATACAGGAAGATCGGGGGGGGGGGGGGGGGAGATCCTTTGGAGATCCGTTCGGCAGAGGGGGATCACTGATCCCTTAGGGGAGATCCTTCGAGATCCTTTCGGCAGAGGGGGATCACTAACACCTTAGGGGAGATCTTTTATGTTAAGAAAGTGGTAATTGCGCTACATGTATCTGTCTGGCGGCTTATTGTTGGTATATATATACTTCGTGAGTGTGAGGGAAGATCCTTCATGTTAGCGGTATTTTCGCTACAGGTATTTGTGTGAATATACTTTGGTTGAGTGGTCAATCCTAGGAGGTACGATTAGGATTCATTTTGCCAGAATAAAATTTGTAGAAAAGGATGGCAAAAACGATAGCAACCATTGATCTAAAAAATATTCATGAAATTTACCTGGAGATAAAGAACAATTATCCAAAATACGGTGAAAGGTTTCTGTATTTTCTAGCTACTTGCCAATACCTTGATCCTGATATTGATTTGGAGGCAACATTGAAGCTGAGACCGTATGGAGGTCTAATTGGAATTGATAATTCATCGCTGGACAACTCCTTCAAATCGTACAAAATACTTCGACTTCATGCAATACTCCACGATGCATCGGGTTTTATAGCAGAGTACAGTCGTAAAGGCCCTGGATACTCCTATGTGTTACCTTGTCCAATTACGAACGAGTATTTGGGTCACATCACGGGATTGGCTTTTTGTTTGTTTGTGAAGACGTTCAAAAACAATTTGTTCACTTTGTTGGAATGCTGAAACAAGAAATAGTGATATTGGATTTTGAAGGTTTTCGTTACAAGAAAACTGGTTTTTTAATAAAAGAGTTATCGCTTTGTTCAAATAATTAATCGGACACAATTCTTTTTCTTCCGCCAGTTGCGTACAACTCACTTTCCGCTAGTGACAGGAGATCCCATAAGTGGGTTACTAAATTTTTACATGGTTTGTCTTGGAACAGCGGTACTTATCCTTATTGGTTTCTATCACAAATTTTTGTCGCCATTAAACTTCGATTTCCGTTAGGGAAATTTTATGCCAAAGGGAAAGAGAAAACAGAATCACTCCAAACTCTCTTGCAGAAAGAGGTAATAGATTTGGAAACTCTGCTATGTCCGAAAGTTGAAGATATTACATCGCCAATTGATAATATTACTTGTGCTCTGCACTCTTTCTACCTACCGGAAAAGCAAAAGAGGAACCATTGTGCTAAACGGAAAGCACAGCTGTATTTCTATTGGATCTCTCTGCCATCCAATGAGCCGTCGAGTGGAGAAGGCAGCTCCGTCAGTTCTTCAAGTGAATTTATCTCCAAGTTTGACAGTATGCAGTTACATAACGAATGATAATCATTTGACATTGACTTTTTTAAAAGAAGAGAAAATAGAATCACGGGGACAGAATATTCTGCGAAAACAACAGATTCTCTGCAACACTAAAGAAATTGAGACGCTGAAGAAATATCTTTCATTACTTGAATATTTTCAAATTTATCATGTCGTTACAACAGAAAATGAGAAAACTGAAACTAACCCCTTTACCTACGCCCAAGTGGCCAGCACCAGTTCAAGTACCTCTGGACGATGACAATCTTCCTGATGAAATTAAAATGTTGATCAGTGAAGGCAACGTAGAGTCCATTGTCTACTATGGAAGTGGTTACGGAATGCAGGCAAACTATAAAGTCACTTACAAAAAAGAGGACAAAGACTCTAGATATACTACTTATGAATTCTTTTGGATTGAAAGAGAGACTAACAAAAATGCAATTTAAACTAAAAAACTGAGTGTAAATTCATTTTTGCAAATAACTTATTTTCAAATGAGTGTTAAAGAAGACTAGATAGACTCTGCTAATGTAGGGGGTTTGAATGCTTTAGTTTTTGATGAGGAAAATCATGAGAGGCGTTCGTGGAAGTTTTTTAATTCTCGGCTACCACGTTCCGAAGTCGTCTATTTTACTCAAATTTTGATAATACTTTTTCTTATTGTAGTGTCTTTAACCAAGCTTGTGTTTTCCCAACTTGGTTGTGAGGAATCAACATTTTGGTTTTCATTGCTTTCGTGCACAGTTGGCTACGCTCTTCCAAATCCAAAGCTATGAACAAAATAATATCCACTAGCGATAGGCTTTTTATGGCTGTTTGTGGTCCGTCGTGTTCTGGAAAAACAGAACTTATATTCCAAATGTTATTGAGAAACACTTTCTATCCAACCTTTAGTTCTATTTACTTTTTCTATCAACACGAGCAGCCAAAGTTCAGCACAATAGAGCGTAAAGTGAACATTTTTTTCACTAAGTTTTCTGGATTCGAATTCATTTCTCAGCTGGAAAATTGTCTGCTTGTGTTTGACGATTCGTGTGAAGAAATTTTCAATGACAAAGAATTTTCAAAACTTGCAACTGCGGGACGCCATAGAAATATTAGTGTGATTTATGTTAAGCATAATTTATTTCAACAGAGTAAATGGTCGCGAACGATTGATCTGAACACAACCCATATCATTTTGTTCAAATCACCTAGAGACATACAGCAGATCACCTATGTTGGAAAACAGTTGAACAATACAAACTTTTTGAAGGAAAGCTATGAACTTGCAACAAAACAACCTTTTGGACACTTACTCATTGACTTAGATCCAAAAACATCAGACTCCTTGCGTTATTGTTCAAATATTGTACAACCAGGTCCAACAATTTTTTATCTACCGTCTTCCAAAGCGGTTATCACTACTTTGACAGATGAGAGAGAAAGAGTTATGTATGCTAAAGCAAATGCTCGAGCTGCCCGAGAGCAATTTCAGAAAGTTCCTCAAACAAGCACCAAAGAGCTTTATAAACTTTCTCTGTGAGTGTTTGCTCAATGTGATCAATGGCAACGTTCCAGTGAACAGGCAGTTACTTAAAAATCAGGAGAAATCATTTCAACAAATATTATCAAAGAAAACAAGTTTGGAGAAAAAGCGAAACGTTTTAGCCAAAAAACCAGAACTCATTCGAGCGTTGGGATTGTCGTGCTATATTTACTTGAAGGCAGAATATTGCATGCAGAAGAGTTTGTTTTGATCCCTAAAAGAATGTTCATTTCAAAAAACCCAACCAAGGAAGAAATATTTGATAATCCAATGTATCAGCAAAAAGCAACTCAGTTAGCACTCCTACAGAGGACTAATCCCAATTTTGAACGAAATAATGAGAAAAAAGTACAAGATGCGGACACTAACACTGATTGGTCGATCAAGAGAACAAAGAGTAGCGGTGATGTGACAAGTGATGCAGACGATGTAAGAAGCGAATCGTTTTTTAGCGATGACAGTGAAATGGAGCCAATAGTGAAAAAAAGGAGGGATTCAGCATTCGACTCAATAATGCTAGAACTGAAACTAGTGGATGAAAACAAAACAAAAAGAGCTGCAATTATCCTAAATAAAATTTTCAATTCAAATAGTGTTTCTATTAGTGAAGAGACCAACATTCTGCACATTAACGATGAGCCTCAAGGAGTAGATGTAACAAGCTTTTTGTACAATTTACAACAACCCACAAAAAAAAAATGACTTGTCAAAGTATACCAAAATCTTGAGTGAACTTGATATATCAGCTGACTTGGTTTATAATACTCACGCAAAAAAAGTTGTAGATCAGTTTTACAGTGAAGATGAAAAAGAAACTGCATCCAAACAACTAAAGCAAAAAACAAAAAAAAAGCAGGAAGGAAGACGATCTGAACCAACGAAGAAACATGCAAAGCCAAGAGTCGATGAAAGTAAAGAGAAGACAGCGGAAGAGGCGCGTAGAAAAGACTGGGATATCT
Organism: Convolutriloba macropyga; assembly: GCF_964194025.1. Classification (NCBI taxonomy): domain Eukaryota; kingdom Metazoa; phylum Xenacoelomorpha; order Acoela; family Convolutidae; genus Convolutriloba; species Convolutriloba macropyga. Next base: position 4,060 of record NW_027449757.1, read on the forward strand.
ATTGACGATGTGCGAAAACTTGACAAGCTCTATTTAAACGGTCCTGCGTCATTTGGAAGCGCAAAGAGATTGCAAAATTTGAGTAAATTATCAATGAAGAAAATTAAAATGTATCTGGAAACGAAACCATCTTTTAACAAATACCGATCACGTCGCCTCAGGTTTCCAAGGCTTGAAGTTGTTGTTAACGACATAAATGAGATCTGGTCCGTAGATCTAGCATATGTTGATAAACTTGCAAAATACAACGGTGGTGTAAAATATCTGCTTGTGGCTGTTGACTGTTTGTCAAGATATCTCAGGGTTGAGCCACTGAAAACAAAATATGCCACAGAGACAGCACAGGTCTTCAAAAAGATGATCAAGCATAATCAACTTGAGAAAGTTTGGGTTGATGATGGTACAGAGTTCCTAGGTGCCTTCAAAGCCCTATGCACTGAACGCGGAATTCATTTATACAGTACATTCAGTGAGAAAAAGTCTGCTTTTGCGGAAAGAAATATACGCTCTTTGAAAAATATAATCTACAGATATTTAGAAGAAAAGTGGACTTATTCATATCTAGACAAATTGGATGCGTTTGTTAAAACAATCAATTCTAGAGTAAATCGAACGATAAAGCTCGCTCCGAACAAAGTCACGAAGAAAGACGTTCCAAGGCTTGTGTCCTTGACTGCAAATACAACAAATTCTCAAAAACCCAAATTCTATATTGGTGATTTTGTGCGCATAGTGAAAAAGAGCAGACTTTCGGGAAGGGCTACAAACAGTCATTTACTGACGAGATATTTGAAATCGCATCTATCCCGACATTGCATCCTCCCACGTATTCTCTTTTTGATGCGGATAAAGAAGTTATCCAGGGTAAATTCTATCAACCCGAACTTCAACTAGTACGAGAGTCTCCTCTAAAAATGGGAAGTAAACGATTCGAAGACGAGTTTACGGTACATGTTATTTCTAGCGCTTCGATGGAGATCTTTGATCAAAACACACTAGCTTCGTTCAGAAATTTTTTCAACGATGAAATTCAACTATCTGGCGACTGGAGGGTAGCTCTAAGCGAAATTATTTTTTCCGACCAAAATTTAGCATGTGGTGAATGGGGATTTGATAGCATATAGTCTTAAGGGTTACGAGGAGTCACGAAGAATCTCATCTGATGCCAATGTCATTTCTCGACCTTACAGTGGAGAAAATATCTCTTTCATGACTGGAAACTTTGAAACTGTTGCTCAACTTTTATTTACTATCAAGCGAACAGTTGGACTACCTAATTTTTCGTTTCGTGAAATCAAGAGTACTGGAAAATACGAAATACTTTTGCTAAAAATGAGGGAATCATTTTTCCTAGTGAAGAAATACCCAGTATTGTGGGTTTCACAGGAATTCCAGATAAACATGGTGTACATATTGGGTACAAAATGAATACAGCTACATCAAATAAATTAATGAAGAGCGATGAGACAAAAGCTTTTTATGGAGAATTCCCTGCTGATCTGTGCGCGGGAAAGCACTTAATACTCATATACACAAACATTATCGAGTATCATATGTTGGTGATGCTAAGGCGCCTTTATTACGTGTCATTGATTCAAAACAACGTCTGAAAAACGGTAGCGTGTGTGAACTTGAACCAACACATAGAATAGTTTTTTCAAATTTGGACTATAAAAAACTACTTTCAAATACGATTCAATCAATTTCCATAGAGTTATGTACCGAAACAGGTCAATTAATCCCCTTTTCAGGAACCGGTAAAGTAATATTGACGTTACAGTTCAAAAAATTTGGTGATTAAAACAATGGAATCGTACTATACCAATCAAGCATCTTCGTTGCCTTATTTTTCTGGACACTATAGACAAAGAGGAAGTGGCTTTGGAGCTTTAGCAAGTGGCATAGGTCGAATCGCCTTACCGCTTGCACGAAAATTCATTCTACGCGCAGCAAAACGTGTCGGAAAAGAACTTCTATTACAAAGTGTGCCAGAGTTAGTGGATGTTGTCAGCAAAAAAAAATCCGCAAAGCAGGCGTTGAAAAACACTATTTCGAACACAGTTAAAAAGCAAACAGGAGGCTCATTAGTACTGCGAATGAGACGACAAAACCGAATGAATCGGAGATGGTCTAAACGATCTGGCTCGAAAGCTAGAAAAAGTACTAATGTGAGAAAGACAGTCATTTCAAAAAATAAAGAGCCAAAAAGAAGTCGGTCGGATTTCTTCGCTAGAGTTAAAGATGATCGGTAATATGTTACCAACAGAGGCAACACATAGTTCCCTGGATTTGTTTGAAAAACCAGCGCTTCTTGTAACTTTTGATGGTAGTTTTTGTCAAAAAGTAGGGCCAGTGTACAGCCCTAACGGACCCATGCTCGAATTTGAGGTGGCTGGAGACAGAAATAATTTTATTGACCTACAAAAAATTTTCCTGGAAATCAAATGCAAGATAGTTCAAGGTTCTGAAGCCGATTTGAAATATGACGCTGGAGCTGCAGCAGACGTCACCAAAACAGACACCCCTTACTTCTGCAATAATGTTTTACATTCGCTCTTTTCTGACTGTACAGTATCTGCCAACGGATTAAAAATTTCAAATGCAAATGGAAATTATGCTCACAAAAGTTTCATTGAAACTGAATTTTCTCATAACAAAGATGCTAAAGCAACTTGGTTGGCATGTCAAGGTTATTCCTACGAAGAGAACCCCGGAACAATTCTGGCAGCTGAAGTTAACAGACGAAAAACTTTGGTTAGACAATCTGCCGAATGTACTTTTTATGGAAAAGTAGCTGTAGATTTTTTTACTTGCGATCGACATCTTTTGAGTGGTGTGACGCTGCGAATTTCTTTTCGACAATCAATAGATGATTTTGTCACAATTTCCGACGATGCTGCAAAATCCTACAAAGTAAAAATTATAGAAGCTAATTTGTATGTAAGAAAAATGACGTTGAACGATGACGTGGTTTCAGCAATTGAAAAAACTTTACTATCAAGTCCAGCGTCCTATCCGTATTTGGAGACCATAACTAAAACGTTTCTTGCTTCTACTGGCTTGCAAAGCTGGAAACAAGAAGATGTTTTCAGCAGGGAGCCAATTCGACGTCTAGCTATATCCCTTAACACAAATGAAGCGTTTTTAGGAAGCAAACAACTCAATCCTTTCCACTTTCGTAAATTCAATCTGGAGCAGCTTTGTATTTACCGAAATGGACTTCCTGTTGCTGACAGTCCAATAAATACAACTGATGACAAACGCTTATATTTCAACACAATGTCAGACTTAGCCTACATTGACAATGGTCATGGAATTAAATTGTCTGAGTACCCGAGCCATTTTATTATGGTGTTTGATCTCACAAGCACTCAGCAGGCGTCGCCTGATTTTATTCACCCTGAACTCACCAATTGTTCAATTTCAATAGAACTCAAGTTTTCAGTTGCCTTGCCAAGTAATATAGAAATTTCCATTATTGGTGAGAAAGCGAGCACTATTTTCATCGATTCGGCTCGGAAAATTTCTAAAAATCATATTCTGACAACCTAATGGATGAAGACGAAATAAACAGCCTGATTCAAGCATGTAAACTTCTAAAGTACAATTTTTGTGGTGTCTTTGCAGCTGATAATTTTCCCTTGAAATTGTCACAGAACAGATTCATTATTGTGAATGTATCCAGCTCTGATTCTATTGGAACACATTGGACACTTTTGTGTAGGAAGAATGGCAATTACATTTTCGCTGATCCGCTTGGACAGAAATTAACATCATACAAATGTTTGTACAACAGACTGGCCTCTGCTGCTCTTGATATTCAAAACGTGTATGAATTGCTTAGAAATCAACCTATACAAACACAAAACTCTATATTGTGTGGCTTATTTTGTATTTATGTTGCTCATTACATTTATAACAACACAGAAATTGTAAAAATGAGTGATGTTGATTTGATTCGATTTGCGCTTCATATGATGCTCTAACTAACTCTACTAAAACTCTGCTTAGTTGAATATAGTTTTTTTTTCAAAATTTTATTTTCTCTTCATACACTATGCGTACAAACAAAACATCAGTATCAAAAAGCAAATTACCATATCCGCTCAAAAAAATGTCCATTATTTGGCAGAAAGCACCTGAGTGTGGCCCAGACAAGATATTTTGAAATCTCTTTAGAGATTCACTTGCAAAGCTATCAGTTTGAGTTTGTTGGTTATTGGACTTTGTAATACAATTTTGCAATGAATTTTGATGGAGTTGAAACTGTACGCTGCTTCCTTGCTGTAGTCGTCGTCGATTGTCTTCATTCAACGTCACGTTGCTGTTGTTGTTGACTTTTTGATTAGCAGCTACGTTAGAGAAGTTTGGCAACAGTTTCTGAATTGAGTGGGAATCTATGCTCAAATTTTTGTTGTATTCAACCGCCAAAACAAGCTTTTGAAAAATTTCTCCATTCAGCTCTAGGGTATTTGAATTGGCAAACAAAATCTTAAATGTTGTGTAGAGACAAGGCACTGTATAGCTTTTTTTAATTTTTGATTTGTCTGAAGACTTTGTCACGTCTGATGTATCCACCAAAACACGGTAATGATTAGTTTTCAAAGTGCAAAAGGGGTTTTCAAAATGAACACACACAGCATAATTTTTTACACCATTCAACTCCGGTTTTTCATCGCAAACTGAAAATTTGAACGCCTTCTGAAATTGTTTGAAGAAACCCGGCGATCGTTCAAACATTGCTTCAACCATTTTGATTAATCTGTGGAAGCAGCCGAGGATGAGGATGCTGATTCGTATCCAGAATCTTTTTCTGCTAGTTTAGGTTTTTTAGCCACCGGTTTTTTAGTAACCGAAGTATCTTTTTTCCCTTCTGACTCTGGCACCGAGTTTCGTATCCTGCCACTTTTTTTCGTAAGTTTGTCAAATTCCTCTGTTGTAAGAGATATTCTCTGTTCAAATTCGTATTCATTGTCTTTTCTCTTAAAAAGTTTCAAAAAGACATACGTCCCGGTGTTTTCATAGGTTTTGAGAGTAGCTCTTATCAACCTCTTTTCTGTTTTGGATATATCGAAATAGCAATCACCGTACTCTTTGTCTTTGCTTGCAGTGAAAGGCATTTGTACCAAAAGCTTGGAAGTTTTTGTTGTAGAACGTAGTTAACTGTTAGCGAAAGGTTAAATTATTCAAATATTAACTATTCATTCCAAAACGGTACTGATAAGGGTGTTTCAAGTGATTTGCATATATCACATGTCTTCAGAGGCCCATGTATTTCCCATATAATTTATATATTGCGGAGTTATATTTCGATCAACAAGAGGTATTTCTTGGCATTGCCTTGATAACCCACACACATACACAAATACACACTGGTAATAGTCCCTGACACCGTGAGTTTTAAAGAAACTAACTGATAAGAGGGGAATAATACGTGTTAGGTGTGATAATTCCCTGGTAACAAGGAACCAAAGTGATTTCAATTACAAGCAACGTGCTCCCCACCTCAGGCGCGCGGCATGTGTGGGTTATACGTGTGTGGTCTACTTATCCAACTTGATCCAAATTAATGAAAAACACCTGGCGTTCAACTAAAATTTTGTAAATACATGTGCAGTTTTAAGGCGTGTGCCTAATTCTGTTATAAACAAAGTAGTAAAGCACATATGTTTTCAATCAAAATTCCGGGCCAAAATAGTTGGCCTTTGGTTGTGCCGGGGGCAGATAAGAGAATTGCCACTGGACTCACATTGTTAACTCGCATAAACTACATGGGGGTAAATTCCCCGCTACATTTTATTTCATTTCGGTTCCGAAACAGCAACTCTTTAACTTTGTTGAAAATCCCTTGTCTGAGTAGAAGTCAAATTTTGTGATCAAGTATCCTTGCGCTTAAAATACCTTCACAACTTTTTCTTGTTCAATTATCAAAAACATTCAATTTGCTTATCTTCTCTTCAAAGCATTCCAAAATTCTTTGAAACATTATCATCTCTTCAAAATTCTTCAAACGCAGAAAATGTCTTTCCATATCCTAAGCGACCAAAACAATGTCTGGGAGCGAACAATTGTGTACCAAACCTTTTACGAAAACTTTGTGGTTTTTATCCAGTAAAAAAGGACAAACGAGAAAGAGGAGAATTGGACAACGCTTGAACACTTTATGATACCTAAAATCTTCATTAACTTCATTGCAACCTTGCCGGACAAAAAGGAGAGTGAAGACTGCGGTGGAACCTTTATCACTTCAGGCGGGTTTGTTCCACCTTTGTCGTTAACGCATCCTCTTTACCCGTATGACATTGTGACGCTGCCAAAAGAAACTCGAACTATTCTATACAAATACGATTGTGACTGCGTGCCCTTTTTCGAAAACCAGTTGGGAGTAGTTCGGGCCTGCAATGACCTAGCCGATTTGTGGGGCCTTCCACATTCTCCCGAGTCACCACCACCAACACCAGGATGTGTTTCAACGCCAACTTCTGATCCTAGTGCCACTGTGACTCCGGAGAGCTCACCGTCTCTGTTTTCACCCGTTACAGAGGAGAAACTTGCATGGAATTTTGGCTCACTACCAACTGCAAGTCAATTGATGCAGAATTTGTCTGCGACCGACTTCAGAACACCGTCTGGCTCGACGACACCAACAACAATTTTAGAGACCGGTGCAAGCTTGGTTGCAACAACAACAACAACAACAACACCCGACAACTCCGAGACGCCAAAAGTCACTCTCGCGCCAAGAAAAAGAAGGTCCATTGGACCTTGTGAAAAACTCTTTGATTAGAATTTCTGAAAGGAAACCTAAACTCTCAGTTTGATTGTGTGAAGAATTGCTTTTTGGAGTAATCAAAAATTGTGTTTTATAAAAATGTTGAGTCAATTTCTTTGATTTATTTGTTTCGATTTTGTAAAGGAGATTAAATATTTTTTGTGTATAAAATAAAAATTTAGTATTATTGGTTTGGTTTTTGAAAAAAGAAGAAAAATTCGAAGGACTAAAGACAAACTGAATTTTTTTTTCGAAAACCTGTAAAAGTGACTAAATTCGCCAAATGAAGAAACATGTATAAACATGGTTTTATAGAGCACAAGATCGTCTACAAAATAGGACTTGAACAACTCTATTGAGAGGTGGAGTCTTTGCCCATTTTCAAACCATTTTTCAAACAAATTGCTCGAAAAATTGGAAAATTTTTGAAAAACGAAAAAAAAACAATGAAAACGAAAAAGTTGGATAATTTTGTAAGGAGACATTTTGCTGAACGCAAAGTGTTCTACAATAGAACTCTTAACAAAAATTTTGGAGGAGCACAATTTTATGGGTCACAGAGAACAAAATCTATGTTCAGTCAAATAATTTTGTCTTTAACTTATCACCCTACAAGTGGAAGACTGATGAGGAAACTACTGAGAAGTATCTCATATGATGTAAAACAACATGCTCTAAATTTTTGGTCCCCATAAACTTTTTCATATCTGTAACAGAAAAAAAGTTATTTGTAAAAAAGCAAAAATTTTGTGAAAACTATAAATTTTGAAAAAATTTTTTTCTTTCAAATAACTTGAAAACATGCAATTTTTCAATGTTTCAATGTTATCTCTATGTTTTTTACTACAATTTGAAGGTGTTACTTTAGAAATTCCTCATAAAAAGGTTTAGAGAAAAAACACTTTTTTTTCTGAAAAAAAGGTCAATTTTTCCGAAAAATCGAAAAATATTGATGATGTGGTTGTTTTGCTGAAAAATACTCAGACTGAGTTTTTCTTACGACTTTGTAACAGAAATAAAAAAAGGTTATGATGATCATGGCCAAAAAACCCCGGGAACACGGTTTTCGCAAACACCTGTTTTCAATTAAAAACATGTGGGTGCCGGATGTTTTGAAAAATCGTGTTCCCGAGGTTTTTTCACACTTCTGTAAAAACCGGTCTGCATAAAATCTCACGCTGTGAAACTTTGATCATAAGAATGATGAAACTAGCTGCTCGCCAAGTATGAGTTCCTTTAAAAATTGCAAAAAAAAACAAAAAAAAAATCAATTATTTAAAAACATTTTTTCTTAGTTTTTTTTAAAATCTTTCAACCCTCAACTGATTCTGCTACAACCTCCAGTAATCATTGATGGGACTTGTTATACTAAAATTCAAATCTATTTTCAAAAAAAAATTTTTTTTCAAGGTTTTTGGTTAAAAAAACGGTGATAATCAACTTTTTTATGCCTAAAAAGAGATATTCAGTTGCACTAGAACACCAACAAAGCCATTTAACCATATAAGGCTCGCTAAAACACGTCATTGCATAGTCATTACGCATATATTGCATAGAAAATACGCATAAGTCTCCGACTATTACGGCAAAACATTGGTACTTGCATTTTAATTCAACTTTGCATAAGACATGATTGTAGCCCTCTTTGGCCAGAATACCAATCATATATGCAAATGGATTTGCATAAAACATGATCTACGCCCTCACTGGCGAATGATGGAATTTGCATAAAGCAGGACTAAATTTGCATAAAATGCTAGACGCCCTCTTACGGGATAAAAAAATGTTGTTTCTAAAGCTTCATCCATCTCCTAATTTAATTAATGGGGCTGTGAACATTGGGCAATGATATTATTCACTCTTGTGTAATCCTTTAGTTAACTGATTGGAAAGAAACTTTGTCCCTAGAAATTTCGTTTTGAACATGTTTTCACATTCAACCAATCAGAACGTTGGTTCTTTTTAGAGAGTTGAAGGTTTGGTTTAGCTCGAACTCAAAACCATTTTATCTTCAAATTGATTCAACAATGAGTTTCTCGTGCAAATTTTGTAACGCCAAATTCACATTTCGCACCAACCGCAATCGTCACCAAAGGAACTTGCATCCAGATGAAGTTGGAGTGCCAGTGTACCGCTGTGAAAACTGTGATTTCACTACAAGAGATCTACGAACTCTCGAACGACATTTCGGAAACCGACATAATCCGTTAGTACAATGTTGTCTCTACTGCTACATTGGCTTTGATTCTGCTGATCACTTTGCCACACACATAAGAGATCAACATGGACTGCCCTCGAGAACTAGTGAAACAAGCAGAAGACCAACAGAATCCGCCTTTCAAGGAGCACTTCAAGTTTTCACTATTGATGGAACGGAGGACGACCAAGATCTCATGGAGTTCATGCTGAACAATAGAGACATCATAACGGACCTTATAAACAGCGAAGTTTCGACTGCAGCCAAAAAAATTCAGTTTGTTGTGTCTCTGGATCTGTACAAAGAAAGAAACGAAAATGACAACGAAGAACAAGCTATCGAAATCTTTGCTAGCTCTGAAATGACTACAGTGTACTTGGATGGACTCTCAAACGAAGATTTTTTCAAGATGTTGAGTAAGATGTTGAATATTCTCTTCATGTTTTCGTCACAAGGCAGTGGATGGATTCTACGCAAAGTAAACAGACTGGAAATCAAGATAGCCGCCTTTGCCCCCCGTGCATGCATCGTCATATATAACTCTACCTGGTTTCCTGAACGGATGCCGTTCATTGCTCAACATACGAAACCATTTTGATCACAACTGCTTCGTGTATTGTTTCGTTGCCGCGTATCACATCAAAAATCGAATCAATTTACTGACAGAAGGTCGATCGGGAACTGAAAAGACGAATCCAGATACGTACAAGAATGCGGAACGATAGCCGGTTGGAGACTATCAGATGCCCATGCAAAATTTTGTGAAAATTATAAATTTTTAAAAAAAAATTTTTCTTTCAAATAACTTGAAAACATGCAATTTTTCAATGTTTCAATGTTATCTCTATGTTTTTTACTACAATTTGAAGGTGTTACTTTAGAAATTCCTCATAAAAAGTTTTAGAGAAAAAACACTTTTTTTCTGAAAAAAATGTCAATTTTTCCGAAAAATTGAAAAATATTGATGATGTGGTTGTTTTGCTGAGAAATACTCAAAATGTGTTTTTCTTACGACTTTGTAACAGAAATAAAAGGTTATGATGATCATGGCCAAAAAACCCCGGGAACACGGTTTTCGCAAACACTTGTTTTCAATTAAAAACATGTGGCTGCCAGATGTTTTGAAAAATCCTGTTCCCGAGGTTTTTTCACACTTCTGTAAAAACCGGTCAGCATAAAATCTCACGCTGTGAAACTTTGATCATAAGAATGATGAAACTAGCTGCTCGCCAAGTATGAGTTCCTTTAAAAATTGCAAAAAAAACAAAAAAAAATCAATTTTTTTTCCAACTTTTAAAAACATTTTTTCTTAGTTTTTTTAAAATCTTTCAACCCTCAACTGATTCTGCTACAACCTCCAGTAATCATTGATGGGACTTGTTATACTAAAATTCAAATCTATTTTCAAAAAATTTTTTTTTTCAAGGTTTTTGGTTAAAAAAACTGTGATAATCAACTTTTTTATGCCTAAAAAGAGATATTCAGTTGCACTAGAACACCAATAAAGCCATTTAACCATATAAGGCTCGCTAAAACACGTCATTGCATAGTCATTACGCATATATTGCATAGAAAATACGCATATATCTCGGACTATTACGGCAAAACATTGGTATTTGCATTTTAATTCAACTTTGCATAAGACATGATTGTAGCCCTCTTTGGCCAGAATACCAATCATATATGCAAATGGATTTGCATAAAAACATGATCTACGCCCTCACTGGCGAATGATGGAATTTGCATAAAGCAGGACTAAATTTGCATAAAATGCTAGACGCCCTCTTACGAGATAAAAAAATGTTGTTTCTAAAGCTTCATCCATCTCCTAATTTAATTAATGGGGCTGTGAACATTGGGCAATGATATTATTCACTCTTGTGTAATCCTTTAGTTAACTGATTGGAAAGAAACTTTGTCCCTAGAAATTTCGTTTTGAATATGTTTTCAAATTCAACCAATCAGAACGTTGGTTCTTTTTAGAGAGTTGAAGGTTTGGTTTAGCTCGAACTCAAAACCATTTCATCTTCAAATTGATTCAACAATGAGTTTCTCGTGCAAATTTTGTAACGCCAAATTCACATTTCGCACCAACCGCAATCGTCACCAAAGGAACTTGCATCCAGATGAAGTTGGAGTGCCAGTGTACCGCTGTGAACACTGTGATTTCACTACAAGAGATCTACGAACTCTCGAACGACATTTCGGAAACCGACATAATCCGTTAGTACAATGTTGTCTCTTCTGCTATATTGGCTTTGATTCTGCTGATCGCTTTGCCACACACATAAGAGATCAACAAGGACTGCCCTCGAGAACTAGTGAAACAAGCAGAAGACCAACAGAATCCGCCTTTCAAGGAGCACTTCAAGTTTTCACTAATGATGGAACGGAGGACGACCAAGATCTCATGGAGTTCATGCTGAACAATAGAGACATCATAACGGACCTTATAAACAGCGAAGTTTCGACTGCAGCCAAAAAAATTCAGTTTGTTGTGTCTCTGGATCTGTACAAAGAAAGAAACGAAAATGACAACGAAGAACAAGCTATCGAAATCTTTGCTAGCTCTGAAATGACTACAGTGTACTTGGATGGACTCTCAAACGAAGATTTTTTCAAGATGTTGAGTAAGATGTTGAATATTCTCTTCATGTTTTCGTCACAAGGCAGTGGATGGATTCTACGCAAAGTAAACAGACTGGAAATCAAGATAGCCGCCTTTGCCCCCCGTGCATGCATCGTCATATATAGCTCTACCTGGTTTCCTGAACGGATGCCGTTCATTGCTCAACATACGAAACCATTTTGATCACAACTGCTTCGTGTATTGTTTCGTTGCCGCGTATCACATCAAAAATCGAATCAATTTACTGACAGAAGGTCGGTCGGGAACTGAAAAGACGAATCCAGATACGTACAAGAATGCGGAACGACAGCCGGTTGGAGACTATCAGATGCCCATGCCCATAAACAGGATCCCATACTTTGAGGACGCCAACGACGTTCGCGTCAATGTTTTCGGGTAAGTGTTTCTTTAATAATATCAATAAAATTCAAATATTCCCGCTCAACGAATCAAAATGTTAAAACTGTATTGGTCTTCATGAATCTGTTTTGTTTACAGAATCGAGGGAACACGTTTGGTGATGAACTACGTTTCCAAAAAGTCAAACAAATCCTTCACAATGGACCTTCTTCTCCTCCACGATGAGAATGCGCATCACTACGTTCTCATCTTGAATCTGGAACGATTTGTCGCATACTTCAAAGGTATAGCGCACCGTGCAGCGCAGCGTATTTGTCGAAATTGTTTTCATTTGTGTACAAACAGAGAAACTTATCAAAACCCTGTTAAAACATGCAGTGAACATGCAGCAGCAGAAATTGTTATGCCAAAAGAAAGCAACACTTCCCTACAGTTAAGAAACTGGAAAGCACGCTGGTTTCTTCCTATCGTTCTATACTTTGACACAGAATCTTATCTTGTTCCAATCGCTACAGCACAACCCTCACCCTCTACTTCCTACACAGTTGCAATTGAAAAACATGAACCTTGTGGTTATGCAATAGCAGCCATAGAACACGGTAAAGCAACTCCTGTCTACTTTGAACTCAAAAGAGGTGACAACTGTATGAACGAATTTGTAAAATCTTGCACGTACTGGCGCGGGACATCTAAAACCGAAAACGAGCTTTCTACGGACCCTACCGAGGACCTGTTCCTGCGCGTGAAAATAACACAAGATGTTGGATCTGTGAAAACGAAGTAAACGATGAGGTTGAGCTTGTTCTTGCTCATTGTCACTACGATGGTCATTTTCTAGGGTGGGCGCATCAACTGTGTAACACTCGTCGCAGAACATCTAACTTTACGCCAATGATTGGTCATAATATCAAAAAGTATGATATTCATCATATATGTCTTGCACTAGCAGAGTGTGAGCCAGAAACGAAGTTTGAAGTTATACCTTCTACGGACGAAAACTATATATCACTCTCTGTTGGAGTGTTCATAAAAAATTTTGAGTCGGAGGCCGGACAACAAGTACCCATCTTCGAATACATAAGGTTAATTGACTCGTTTAACTTCATGCCCCAATCACTCGAGTCCTTGGTAGCTGATCTACCTGACAATCGCTTTGACATTCTACGCTCTAAGTATGAACCTTACTCCAATAGCGCTTTTCAACTTCTCTGCCAAAAAGGTTTTTACTGTTATTCCTACATCGCATCAGAACAAGTGTTTGAAGAAAAAGTGTTGCCTCCATTATCGGAATGGAAAAATACATTGCATGGCGGTGAAGTCACTATCAGCGAAACCGACTACAATCATGCTCAAACAGTGTTTTCAAAATTTGGTTGTCAAAACATCGGCGACTACCACGATCTTTATCTAACCAGTGACACTTTGCTCTTGGCGTGCGTCTTTGAGGCGTTCAGAGATATCTGCTATGACACGTACGGTTTAGATTGCGCACAGTACTATGGAGCATCAAAATTATCAGGAGATGCGTTCCTCAAGGTGTGCAAACCCGACCTGCATTTGCTAACCGAGAGAGAACAACTTGAACTTGTAGAGAACATGATGCGCGGAGGAGTGTCTTCAATCTATGAGCAACGACTCTTTCAAGCAAACAACTGCCATCTGCCGAACTATGATGCTTCTAAGCCGTCTACATATGCGTTGATGCTAGACGCAAATAACCTCTACGGTGGCGTAATGCAGAACGATCATTTGCCCTTGAAGGATTTTGCGCTAGATGCACACATCACGCTCGAGGAAGTACTCAAAATTTCGTCAACGGCACAGCATGGATACATAATTGAAGTTGATATTGATTATCCACCCGAATTTCATGAAGCTCATCAAGATTACCCTCTGGCGCCATCCAAATTGAAAATCAAACATTCTTGGCTGAGCGGTTACCAGAAAAATTTGAAAGTACAGATGCACTTACCTGAAAAGTCATCTGGGCCAAAACTCGTCCAAACGCTGTTGCCTAAAAACCGCTACACTCTACATTATCGGCTTGCCCAATTCTACAATTCAATGGGGCTCAAAATTACAAAACTTCATCGGGCATTAAAGTTTGAGCAAGCGAACTGGATGCGACCCTACATGGAGCTAAATACCAGTCTCCGGATTGCTGCCAGTACTGCTTTTGGCAAAAAGTTCTATAAGGGCATGAATAATTCAGCGTTCGGAAAAACGTGCGAGTCGAAAAGGAACCGTGATCAAGTCGTTATTGTTCGAAATGCTCAAAGTGTGCTACAAAGAACGCAAAACTTTCATTTTAAATCGTTCAAAATCTTTGGAGAGAGCATGGCTGCGATGAAAACTGCAAAAAAACGGATTTATTGGAACAAACCCACTATTGTAGGGGCATGTGTACTTAATCTGGCCAAATTACACATGTTCCAATTCCATTATACAGTGACGAAGCCAAATTTTGATTGCAAAGTTCTCTACTCGGATACTGATTCACTGCTATATCGAATCAATACAATAGACGTTTATGAAGATATACGCCAAAAAATTCATATTTTGCAACATTTCGACTTCTCTAATTATCCACCACAGCACCCGCTCTTCTCCAAAGTGAACGAATATGTCGTCCTGAAGTTTAAGGACGAGTTTGCCAGCGTGCCTATTCAAGAATTTTGTGCTCTCAAGCCGAAACTCTACTCAGTAATTGCAATTGGTAAGTTAGTTTTCATCACACTCACACGTATCAATATACAGCTTGTTAGTTGGGACTGTTCCTAATGTTCAATATTTTAATTTAGATGGCGGGGAAAAGAAATCAGCTAAAGGCGTCACAAAATTAGCACAACGACAACTGACGCATGACAGATTCAAAGAAACGCTCTCCTCTGGTCGTTTGATCCGCACGCAAAACCATAGAATAGCTTCTAGCAGCCACCAACTCCATACAGTAACCATTAATAAAGTGTCGCTCAACGCTTTCGACGATAAACGATACATTCTTGAAAATGGGATCGATACGCTGCCGTTTGGTCACATAAATATTGTCCACGATAGTTTCTTCGACGAAGACGACAATTTCGATAATGAATCGTTGAGTTCCTGGTCGTCTGGAGAGTTGTACGAAATTGAAAACCAGAAGGAAATTGAAACCACAGTTGAAACGAATACTGACAACGCTGAAATCCCTGACCCCGGCTTCGTAAGAGCCGCCGCAATCACAGAGTCTGATTTTGATTCTGATGAAATTGCCGATGAAAATGAGATAGAAGAAAAACGTCCAGTGTATAACCCATTTATTGATTATGAAGCGATAGAATCAGACTCTTAATTAACAAAACAATGCGCTATTTTGTATGCAATTTGACGCTTTTGTACGTGTTTAATTCTCTTATCTATAACAGTTTCTATAACAATTCTATTCTATATGTTGTAACGTATAAATTCAGCTTTAATTCAAATCTACTTTGCTAGGTTTTGCCACAAATACGCAAGAAAAGTTGAAACTGGAATGGCTTTCCAATAGCGCAATACCAACAATAAGCCACCAGACAAATACATGTAGCGCAATTACCACTTTCCTATTTTAAAAGATCTCCCCTAAGGGATCAGGGATCCCCCTCTGCTGAACGGATCTCCAAAGGATCTCCCCCCCCCCCCCGATCTTACTGTATATATACGATACTACTTATCTTCTAAGAACTTATGAAGGAACATATAATTTAAGTTGAATTTTTAAATTTTTGGGAACCCTATGAGTCGAATGGTTAACTTTCGAGAGCCTTGTAAGACAAATGGTTAACTTCTAAGATCTTGTAAGTTGAAAGGTTAACTTGTAAGAACGTGTAGGTCGAATGGTTAAATTGTAAGAACTTGTAAGTGGAATGGTTAACTTGTAAGAACTTGTAATTGGAATTGTTAATTTATAAGAGCTTGCAAACTTTCAGAAGACAAACTTGCAAGGTGATGCATCGCCTTGTAAGCTTTTGCCAGAAACTTGAAAGTTCTGACAAGTAAATCATTCGGCCTCGACCCGAGTTAGGACAATTTTGTCTGAGTTTTCTACTTTTTCTAGTTCGGCTTGCTGCGAAATATTCTAATTTCCATAAATGTTACCTACGCTTTAATCAATATTTCTCTCTTTTTTTCCACAGAGTCTATCTAAGAAAATGTCGTGTTGAGTATACAGGTGTTTTCTGGGTATTTTATTTAAAGTAAATGGAACGTACCATTTTT
This sequence comes from Convolutriloba macropyga, assembly GCF_964194025.1. NCBI lineage: Eukaryota > Metazoa > Xenacoelomorpha > Acoela > Convolutidae > Convolutriloba > Convolutriloba macropyga. Next base: position 20,254 of record NW_027449757.1, read on the forward strand.
TGCAGCATTTTTACCAAGTTCGCAGGTATTGGTGCCTACAATTTTTCTTACAAGCAAACTTTGCAGGTAAACTTACTTTCACATTTTTAGAGTGTTTATTATAGGCTCAATCCGGCACAATTTCTTCACTGAGCCCCAAAGAAAAAATTTGTACAAAGAGCAGAGATTTTTAACGTCTGCTACTTAGAATAGTATGATTATTAAAAAAAATTTCAATTTTAAGTTCATAATAGGATTATTTTCTGAACACACAAAAACGTCAAAAGAGCAAACTGTTTATACAAAATATACCAAACGCGGGAAGGAGCTAATGAAAATAGTCTCCTTTATACATTTAACGAAGTTTTTTTCAGAGACCTCATATTATCATTCTTTTCTACATGCTTTATACTTAGACAGTCAAATAGATCCAAAAACCATAGATTCAAAAATGACCTTACAATGTGTTTTCAAAAATAATACAAAACTTGTTTCCCAGAGTGCAGTTGCTAGTTTGGCCAGTTCTTATCTCATCGTAACCCTCAGTTCTTCTGGTTAATTTTTTGTCTTGTCAATACAATGTTTTTGTGGTTAGGTTAAATGATTGATGATTCCGAAGTATTTGTTGATCTCACAAAAACTGAAATGTAATTGATTTATGAAAATGATGCACTTAATTAGGCTGAGGAAAACAGTAGATTGCAGAAGTTACATAATATTTATATATGATACAAAATAGAAACACAGAACGATATAGAAACACAGAAATTAAATTCCAAAATCAAGCAAAAAAACAATATTATCAGAAAAAAAACAAAGCTAGTATTTTTCTGAAAATTGAGCCCCTGTTAGTTTTACAAGCGAGTCAACAACAAAAGTTAGAAAAACGGACAGCAGCTTTCGCGACAAGAATCACGAAAAAGAGGCTAACTCATTCACGATGTATGTTTTGAGGTTACTTCTGGACTGTCTGAAAAACATCAGGAGGCGTACAGGTTTGAAACACGATAAAGCGAGGCCACCTTGTGTGAAAAAGATGATATTGCACACAACAATATGGTCACGGATTTATAAATTTTTGGCGCCATCATATTAAGTTTAAGCGCCCCTTGGTTTATAAAGTTTCTACTTGCTCATTCGAGAGCGTTGAAACCTTAGCATGGGATGCATCCCGGGCCAAGAAAAAATTAGAAAAAGATGTAAGACAGGCGGTGAAAAGTTTTTCTACTAATTTTGTATCTAATTTCGTATCTAATTTTGAGGTGAAATGCGGTGAATGGGGTGAAATTATGTGAGTTCACCGCTAGAGTAAGCAGCGAATTTACAAAAATTCACCACGTTTCACCGCTTACTACATGTTACCGTCCTTGCTCAGATTTGAACTTATCACCTCCAGCCACTTCTCCTTCCACTGCGCCACTTCTCACTAAAATCCATCATATTTGATTTGAATTTAAATCAAATTCAATTTCCTTTGCGTAAAACATACGCGTTGAACTTTATAAGATTAGCGGTGAAATTCTAAATTTCAGCAGTGAAATGTGGTGATTTTTTGTAAGTTCACTAATTACGCTAGTGGTGAAATTACATAAATTCACCGCTTAAAGAAATTCAAAAAGATGAATGATTATTCGTGGGTAAACTTTCCGTGCGTCTTTTAATCAATGTATCTTTACTTTGTTGAACAAAAGACCATTCGAAGCGTTTTCTAACCTGTGAGTTTATGTTATTTCACCACTAAATTAAGCGGTGAATTTGTGTAATTTTATCGCATTCTCTGTTTATCTTACATTATTTGAGCACTTTTTTCAAAGCGGTGAATTTATGTAAATTCACCGCAAAATTACGCGGTGAAATTACGTTTTTTCACCGCTACGAGGCGATAAAGGTTTTTTGTCGAATTCACCGCCTGATTTATGTAATTTCACCGCATTCACCGCTTATCGTTCAAAAGTTTCCGCATTCACCGCTTATAATACATTATTTTGCGTTGAATTGCGGTGGCATTTCGATCCGGGAGAAGAAAAAAACGAGTAGTTGACGTTTATTCTTACTTCGAAGTTTGCGCTTTGTTAAAATCATCATATCAAACGGTTAATCTCACGTGCTTCAGGTATATGTTTCTAATTATTTGATGTCTATTGATTGAAAACAAGGGAAAACTTTAAAATCGAAACTTCGATAAAAACAGACGCATGAATCGGACGTTTTAACTCAAATGGTACGCTTTGGTTCATATAACCCAGGGTGAGGTCAAGACCCAAGTTGAGCTGTGATCAAACTATCCAGACTGAAATGACCCAGGATCAGATTTTCCAGACCCAAATGTTTTCTGATCAGACCGTACGCAGACCATGGTCCAGACTATATTGCGCTTATGATCAGACCCGCATTCAGACCATTGTCCGGACTATAAACACACTATAATCAGACTTTTTAGAGCGAACTGACATGCGATTAGACTTTCCAGACCAAAAAAACATCTGATCATAGACTATACATAAACACCCACGAGACTTTAAGTATCGTTATGATATATGCCTGAATTATAATATATTTGTAGAACTTTTTAATTACTTTAAAATTTACGGAAAAAATCCAAAACATGCTCAGACTCAAGTGCGCTCAACATGGTCTCTGATAAGAGCCAAGTGCGCTAGAAACTGCTTCTGACCAGACTAAAGTGCGCTCGAATCCGCCTCTGATCAGATCTCCCAGACCGAGGTGACATCTGATCAGACCTAAATCAGAACATGGTCCAAACTATTGTGCGCTCAAACCACTGTCAGACCCTGTAATATAGGTCTGGGAACACACGGGTGCCCGAGCCGAGGAGTTTCAGGAATGATACAAGTCATAACGATCGAACGAAGAGTGCAATTGTTATCATTCCACCCTAGATTACACTCTTTGCGAAAAGTTTATAAAGACAGGAGAGAATAGTGTAATTTAAGTGGTTTTTTAAAGTTACACTATTACACCCAGGTTGAGGTCCAGATCCAAATTTTCGTCTGATCAGACTTTTCAGACCGAAAGTGTTCTGATCAGACCATCTTCAGACCAGGGTCCAAACTCAAATTCAGACCATTGCCCAGACCTTAATCAGACTATGATCAGACTCAAGTGCGCTCGAAGAGGTTATGATCAGACCCAGTTGCGCTCGAAGCAATTATGGTCAGACCCAGTTGCGCCTGCAGCCATTAATGTTCAGACTGAAGTGCGCTCGAAAACAGTTCTGTTCAGACTCAAGTGCGCTCGAAATAGTCTGATAATAGAAAAATTTTACTTATGAAAAAATCTCCTAGTTTTGCTATAAAATATTCTTTTCATAAAAACTGATGCTTGCAGAATTTAATTCATCTAAGGGAAAATCAATTATAAAAGTATTGCTAAGGGAAACGAAACCCAACTGTTGCAAACAAACTTCATTTAGTGTACAGTTTAGTGTATATTTCTGACTCAATGGATGAGTTCAGACAGCTTTCCATATGAAACATTGTGGTCTCCAGTTGATCAAAGTTTCTTCCGGAGGGGACCCGCCTCTGCTATTAGCTGGACTCCTTTTTCTAATCAGAGCTATCGGACTTATGATGGGCCTCTGATCAGAACGCTGCTTTGTGGCTGCCTCTTGGTAGAGCCAACATCTCTCAGTAAAAAAGAAACAAAAAAAATTGAAAAAAATTATGCGCTCGAAATGGTCCTCATCAGACCCAATTGCGTTCAAAAACATTTCAGTTCAGACCCAAGTGCGCGCTCGCAGTCGGCTCTGATCAGACCCAAGTGCGCTCGAATCCGCCTATGATCAGGCGTTTCAGACCAAATCAACCTCTGATCAGACCATCTCCAGACCATCGTCCAGACTGTAGTGCGCTCGAACTTCCTTCCAGACCCTGTAATTTCGGTCTGGGAACACACGGGTGTGCGCTCGACTGGGTCTGATCATAAACCAATTTGGGTCTGGACCTCAAATTGGGCACTCTTGTCCCCGATAAAAAGCAGCGGAAGAAGGTCTAAACCCTAATTATCGCTTATTAGGGGTGAAATAGGGGTATAAAAACTCGGCCCGGGTGTGCGTTCGAATGAATCTGATTCTAGCTCAATTTGGGTCTGGTCCTCAACCTGCTAAGCATAGGTTGCTTTGCGAATGGATCACAAAATGAGACAAAATGAACTTTTAACTTACACAGACAAGGTTTATGAGGATATCCAAATCTGATATTGATTGATTTTGGAATCCAGTCACGATCATATCCTCTAACACTTCTTTTGTGCTTTCGTAAAAAATATAAGACCATCCAAAGGCCATCCCTCTTATTAAATCAGCATATTCAAAGAAGATAACCTCTGCCTCTGAGTGATCAATTAACCCAATTGAGTGCTCAAGGCCCAATTTCTCCATTATGAGGTCATCGTCATAAAGCACATCGTAGCCACGATGCGACATAGCTTTCTAAAATAAAAAGAAAACTATTATATTTGTTGGCGCCAATTCAAATCAAAAGAAAGAGCCATTAGACAAAAAATTAACTTTGAACATAAAAAAATTTAGACATTGACAAAACTCAAAAATTGTTAAAACTGAAAATTTTGAAAGTTGGGACTCCAAAATTGATCACCCTCACCCCAGTTTTGGAAAGGGAAACCCAGAACCACCACTAACGGCCTTAGCACGTGGTTGGGGTTAATTCTAAGCTATCCATGAACCCAACCAACGTTATTGCATCAAACACACAAGTGTGGCCTTAAACAATTATTTGGTGAAAAGTGCATTTTTCATTTATTTCCTGTTCATAGCTAAATTTCCTTTTATGTTAATTACGTGAACCCTTAGTTATTTGTTCATTTTCAATTGTCACAATCTAGTGCTACGTTATAACAATCCCTGCTTTTCTCAATAAAACAAAATTGCGCATATCAAATCAAATCAAAACTTGAAGCTACAGTCCTTTATTACGACCGAGCGACTAATTGTTTCGACAAGATAGTAGTCAACAAAATTAGATGAAGAACAAGGCTGGCGCAAAATTGAGAATCAGGCTGTCATAGTTCGGTTCCCGAGTTTTTCGAGCAGCAGCAATATTTGGTCTGCCATAAGGAAAACAACAACTGATCCGAACCAGAACGAAATGTTTACGATGACTGGAAAGCGAGATAGACATTGCAAAAAACATCTGACTATAAGATGTCGAGCCAATTCAAGAGACTAGAAAGTGAGCTAGCTGAATAACTCAAAACAACCGACAGACATTTTCCTGATATAAAAGGTCATTAGCACAGAACAAAACAGTGTTTGCTGAAAGAGCCAATCGATGACTCTTTGAGATTTAGGATGAATTCTTCGAGGAAAAAAAACAAACAGCAACAGAGGCAACAACTCCTGAAGCTAATGTTATTGGAGAATTTTGACGCCGAAACTGTTTAACTTGGAGAAATTGGACAGTGTCGCGGCGAATTTGTTTACAATCGGAAAGACACACTGGGACTGACTGTATCAATTGGGACATGTGAAATAATTCAAACTGAGACGTCAGTTTTAAAAAAGTTAGTTTTATATCGAGTCTCACTGTTAAACAACGAAAGAATTATTATAACTGAATTTCGGTTGCGCAGAAAGAAAAACCAACAAAATTTTTAAAAAGTTTGAAAAATAAAATTAGTTTTTAGATGCCATAAATTTGAACACGTGTCAACTTTTCAAAGAGCGTTGATGTAAAAACTCAAATCTATTCTTCGAGCAACTTCTACTATACCTGCCCAAAAAGTAAATAGTTCGTAGATTTGTAAATGGCAGATATCTTTCCATTGCCTTTGAAAACGAAAAAGAAATGATTCAATTAATTCAACAATTAACAAGTCAGAATATTTGTTACAAATCAAGCACATCAAAACAGTGCTGAAATTAAATTTATAAAAAAAATATGAAGTTCTAATCAATCTCAATTAATATTTTGGAGGATCTGCACTATTGGTAACCAAAAGGTCCATTTAGAACAACAACCTTAACTGGTACAAAGTATTGATAATTATTTTCTTTTATAACAGGTTTTATATCGTTCAGCTATAAGGTGTCATAGGAGCAGCAAATTGTTGAAGCCTGCAATCGATCAACTGTTATCAAATCAATAAGCTAAACGGTAAATTAACGGTAGTTACTTATGAGCCATTCTAATTTTCCCGTTTTTTACTTTGGGAAAACACAGGGAAGCCTATTCAGCGGAAAAGTTGCGAATCTTTTCAACTCGTTTTAAAGACAAAACTTTACATTAGTGAATTTCCTTACTGTAAACGCAAGAGAAAGGATGTGTCTTATATCTTTTTTACTCTGATTACTTTGAACGCGCTAATTTCAATTGCGTAACACGCAAAATTCGGTGTTGCTCTGTAATTATTTTTCAAGAGAATTTTTTTGTCACCTTATTTTTTGCACATTTCAGTTTTTCTTGCGTTTTTTTAAATACAATTTATCGCTGTTCCTATGGAAAAATATTAGGACAAGAGTATTGATCAAAAAGTTGTTTTTAACTATTATAAGGTAGGTCATTTTGACTAACTATTGCGACCATTAACGTGACAGATAGTAAGTTCAATCTGATTAACGATCAAAAATATAGAGCTTTTAGCGTTTAACTGTGACTGAAAACGTTTCTGGCGTCTTTCAGATACACAAATAGAGCAATTTAGAGTCTTTTTCCAGGCCCATTCTTTTGGGGTTTTTTGGGACTGTCTGCACGCGTCAGATATGCTTTACCCGGACCTATCTCTCATAGCATTTCAGAGCTGAACCATGAAAAAAGCAAGCTTGATTTTTCCGCTGAGCATGAATCTGTTCATGCCATATTTTTCTATTTACAGTCTGGCTTCCTCCGGCTGTCGCCCTCCGGAAGTGATAAACCACTCTCTCTCCGGCTAACGCCCTCCGGAAGTTATAATTCGCGCCCTGAGACTGTAACCTTGCAGGTACAACCCGACAGGAGTGAGGCCAGTTTTTTACCCGTCATTGTCAAACTGACCTGGTCATTATGAACATCTACCTCGACCTCCGGAGAGTAGACTTAAATAGAACGCACACATTTCCTGTACATCTAAAATAGAGGAAAGCAAAGCAGCATCTTGAGTTCCAAATAGAAACGTTATAAGTGAAATAAACGACTACCTTCGGGGTAATTGCTCTAAAACGACCTCCGACCTCCACCTCCCACTACGGCCAACGATATCCAAACTCCGCTTCCGACCTCCGCCTCCGACCTCCGCCACCGACATCCACCAGCAACCTCCGATATCTGCCTCTGACCTCCGCCACCCACATCCGACCACAGCCTCCGACCTCCGCCTCCGGCCTCCGCCACCGACGCCACCGCAAAGATATGAATGCACCAATATATGGTTTAGTTTGAGCTAGAATAGCTTTTGAGGAAATCGCACATTGAAAGTTTTATGCATGAGATCAGTTATTCGCAATTTTTAAAACTTACTATGTTCTCTGTATCTACAGTCTGATAATGTGAAACGTTCTGTGCAGTGTTCACCAATAATGTAAATGAGGCTGCGAAGAAAAGAGACAGACTGGGATGTTTCCTAATCGACTCTGCTCAGTCTGGCAAAAGTAATTATACTGCTATTCGTCTGGTACAGTAGTGAATAGAATCGAGAGTCAATGGTACAGCGCTGAGACTCACTGTGAGCAAGATCCGGATTGAAAAGAAAAACGGATTAACATCAAAGAGCTGCAATTATTGCCAAATTTATGATTTAAAAAACATCTATTGTTTTTCTGAGTCATTCCATTTTTCCTGATTTTATTATGATGCAATACACGCATAATTATCACAAAAGAACGCACTTTGCTTCATGTATGAATAATGGTCAAATTGCTAAGAATTCATTTGGAAAACGGTGACAATTTCTAGAAAAACTGCTTGTGTCTCTGATACCTTTTGCCCCATGACGTTAGAAATTACTAAAACAAGAAGCTAGGAGAGTATTTATATCAGAGACTTAGAATCACAATAGAGCTCACTTACAAGTAATCATGAGCAATAATCGAAAAAAATTTTTCCAAGGAATACAAAATTGATATTAATAGAATTTTTTTTCACAAACAGAGACAATGGGGGTGCAACTTCTACATTCCATTTGCATGAGGTGGCGTAACGTTTTGTTGAGTGGTTGCTTTACTTCGAGGCTGTTAAAGAAATTCGTTCGAGGCTATTCAAAAAAGACATAGAAAATCTTCTTCAATTCCCTTTTGCTAATAAAACTAACGACAATTGGCAAAAGAAAGGTTTTTATCTACCTTCAATGATGTGGGCAACAAGTTTACAGAAAATTTTTAATGATCTATTTGTTTCCTTCAAACGATTCTAGCCGATAGAAATTTCTGAACAACTGAATGTGCACTTTTTCCAAGTTAACGCAAAAAAAACGTTTTAGTTTTTTTTCAATTGAGCTTTCCGTCTTAGAGTCTTTTCGTTCTTCATAGACTGAAACTATTTGAATGTTTACTCAAATCAACTTCCGAATCAGGTGCTAAAATACAGAATCATTCAGCGAAATTTAATTAAATTTTACGAAAAAAATTGTCTTCAATGCGGAGCTACTTTATGTTAAAAAATGAAAAGAGATGAATAGGCGAAGCTGCCATGATATTTTGTGCAATAATTTGTCTTCGCTTAATTAGAAAAACACCATTGACTAAAGCAATTGATTTCTGGAGAGAAACTTTGATCAAAAATTGAAAAACGTAAAGTGACGTTTTGAACAATATTTTGGAGGAAACAATATTGAACTTGTATGATATTTCGAAGTGTTTGTGTAATCGTGGGTGTTATTACCCAGTAAAACGTTTTTACACCATTTTTTGTTTTTGGACTAATTTGAACTAAAATTGTACTTGCATAAAGTTGTACTAAAATCCCAATTCGATGACAGTTTTGATGAATTATTCTCAAAAACTGCTCTTCTTACAATGGTTGGACAGATAAACTATCTGATTTTCCAAAGGTTGGACAGACAAAAAATATGATTGTCACCTTCATCAAATGCACCAAAAAACTAGGATTGGTAGTCCAACATTTTGCGACAGAATTAAAGTTAACAAAAGAATGTTAAAATAAGGAAACCTCCCCTCAACCGCGCGCAGCATGAATGAAGTATGGAGACGAAAGAATTCACCTTTTCTGGATGCAAAATGCCAAAATCAGGCCAGAGAAAAGTTAATTTTGTGCATATCTGTCCAATATGGAAGAAACAGACTAAAAAATATGGCGCAAATTCTGCAAAAGTTGTACGATTAAACATTATACTTTAACTTTAAAAAAAATGCAATTGAGCTAATATTTATTATAAGTTATAATTCGCGCCCTGCGGCTGTCACACCTCCTAGGTGCAACCCGACAGGAGTGAGACCAGCTTTTTATCCTTCTTTGTCAAACAGACCTGGTCATTATGAACATCTACCTCGACCTCCGGAGAGTAGACTTAAATAGAACGCACACATTTCCTGTACATCTAAAATAGAAGAAACCATAGCAGCATCTTGAGTTCCAAATAAAAACGTTATAATTGAAACAAACAACTACTTTCAGAGAAATTGCTCTAAAAGGACCTCCGACCTACACCTCCGAACACCGCCGACGACATCGAACCTCCGCTTCCGACCTCCGCCTCCGGCCTACGCCACCGATATCCATCAGCCACCTCCGATATCTGCCTGCGACCCCAGCTGGACCCTAATCCGACCACAGCTTCCGACCTCCGCCTCCAACTCCACCGCAAAGATAAAAAATGCACCAATACATGGTATAGTTGGAACTAGAATGGCTTTTGAGGGAATCGCCACATTAAAAATTTTATGCATGAGATCATTTATTCGAAGTATTTAAAACTTGCTATGTTCTCTGCATTTACAGTCTGAGGATGTGAAACGTTCTGTGTAGTCTTCACCATTATGTAAATGAGACTGCGAAGAAAAGGGACAGACTGGGATGTTTCCTAATCGACTCTGGTCAGACTGGCTAAAGTAATTATACTGCTATTTGTCTGGTACAATAATGGATACAATTGAGAGTCAATGGTACAGCCCTGAGACTCACTGTGAGCTAGATCCGGGTAGATAATCAATGTTCAAATAATTCACAGAAAAATTTGTATTGTTAATCTCAATTCAATGATTGCTCCAATTTTTGATTGAAAAGAAAAACGGATCAACGTCAAAGAGCTATGAAATTATTGACAAATTTAGGTCTCAAAAAACATCTATTGTTTTTCTGAGTCCAATTTTTGTGATTTTATGATGATGCAATAGGCCATAATTACCACAAAAGAGAGCACTTTGCTTCATGTATGAAATTTGGTCAGGTTGCTAAGAATTTATGTCGAAAACGGTGACAATTTCTAAAAAAACTGCTCGTGTCTATGTTAACTTTTGCCGCTTGAGTGTGTGAAATTACTAAAACATGAAGCTAAGAGAGCATTTATATCAGTGAATTAGATTCCCAATAGAGCTCACTTATATGTAATCAAGAATAATAATCGAAATAATTTTTTTCCAAAGAATACAGAATTTTTATGAACATTTTTTTACAAACAAAGACCATGAGGGTGGAAAATCTACAAGCTATTTGCAAGAGGTGGCGTAAGGTTTATTGAGTGGTTGCTTTACTTTTTGAAATTCGTTCGAGGCTGTAAAAAAAGACATAGAAAATCTTCTTCAATTCTTTTTTGCTAATAAAACTAACGACAATTGGCAAAAGAAAGGTTTTTATCTACCTTCAATGATGTGGGCAACAAGTTTACAGAAAATTTTTAATGATCTATTTGTTTCCGTCAAACGATTCTAGCCGATAGAAATTTCTGAACAACTGAATGTGCACTTTTTCCAAGTTAACGCAAAAAAAAATTGTTTTAGTTTTTTTCAATTGAGCTTTCCGTTTTAGAGTCTTTTCGTTCTTCATAGACTGAAACTATTTGAATGCTTACTCATATCAACTTCCGAATCAGGTGCTAAACTACAGCATTATTCAGCGAAATTTAAGTAAATTCTACGAAAAAATTATCTACAATGTGCAGCTACTTTATTTTAAAAATTGAAAAGAGATGAATAAGCGAAACTGCGATGATATTTTGTGCAATAATTTGTCTTCGCTTAATTAGAAAAACACCATTGACTAAAGCAATTGATTTCTGGAGAGAAACTTTGATCAAAAATTGAAAAACGTAAAGTGACGTTTTGAACAATATTTTGGAGGAAACAATATTGAACTTGTATGATATTTAGAAGTGTTTGTGTAATCGTGGGTGTTATTACCCAATAAAACGTTTTTACACTTTTTTTTAATTTTTAGACTAATTTGAACTAAAATTGTACTTGCATAAAGTTGTACTAAAATCCCAATTCGATGACAGTTTTGATGATTTACTCTCATAAATTGTCTTTTCATGCAAATGTTGGACAGAAAAGATATCTGATTTTCACCTTCATCAAATGCGCCAAAAAACTAGGATTTGTAGTCTGACATATTGCGACAGAATTAAAGTTGACAAAGCAATGCTATAAAAGGGCAACCCCCCCCCCCCCCCACCGCTCGCAGCTTGAATGAAGTATGGAGACGAAGCAAGTCGACTTTTTTGGATGCAAAATGCCAAAATCAGGCCTGAAAAAGGTCAATTTTGTGCAAATCTGCCCAATATAGAAGAAACAGACCAGAAATATGGCGCAAATTCTGCAAAATTTGTACGATTAAACACTATACTTTAAATTTGAAAAAAATGCAATTGAGCTAATATTTTTTTCAGCAAGCAAATTTAACCCACTTATAATGTTATGGACGAGGTTAAATTGTATTTCGTTCTAAAAAAAATGGTCTCGAAAACAAAACCCCGATGTTGGTTGGGGAAATTTGGGTTACCGATTTTCAGTTCGTAAGCCACTACCATAGAAAAATAGGTTTACTGAAATTGCCAAAAAAAATAATAAAGATCAGTAAACATTTATTAAGAATAGTTTTGCAGACTGTGATAATTGACATGAGCGAGATTTTTTTCAAACCTTCTACTTTAGTGTCATCCTGACACAATATCCTGGCGATGCAATCTTGTGTAATATTGGACCCCACCCCCCCAACCCCCCCCCCCCCCCCAAAAAAAAAAGCACCTACCATATTTCACATAATGATGAACTTTGTATTTGCACGTGCTCTGTAACTGGGGGGGGGGGGGGCATAATGTCGGGACACAAACGGAAATGAACCAGATATCAACATGTGTAACACCGGGACACACAGTTTCGATGTTGACAAAGTCGACAAAAATTGACAAAGACTATAAAATATTTTTGATTCTCTTCTGTTAACCTCACCTCCCCCCTCCCCCAAGGTTTTTATGCCCCCCCCCCCCCCCACTGTGAGCGGCTCAAATAGATTCAATTCAACTTTTTTGGAAACGCATCAAAAAATTTTCTAATTTTTAATTAAACAAAATGCATCATTTATAAATCGAGGAACAGTTATTACAGTTACAGCCACTATTTTTGCACAATAAAGCAAAAAAATTGACTGATTTTAGCACCCTTTAGGAGCCAAATAGCCCCAAACATTTTTGTAGTTTCTCATTTTATGATTTGCATACGTCTCTACAATTCCGTCAGCCATTTCTTGCAGTTGCAATTCTGTTGCGTATAATAAAAACGCAGCTTTCTTTGCAAATATTGAATGATCAAATAACTCCATATCGCTTGCTTGAAACATATAATAGTTCTTGAAATATTTTTTCAGTTCTATAAAATGAGAACTGTTTGAGGTCAAATCGGTCATTACGTAAACAACGTCTGTTGTTCTCTTAAGACCTGTTTTTTCCAGTTTAAAAATAAGATCTTTCGGTTTTAGTCTTTCGAACGCGCATGGCCTGTCAGTGCCCCGCAAATGAACAACAATGAAACGTTTTGGGCTTTTCAAGTTGCGATTGTAAAGTTCCGCCTTTTTTGCGGCAATGTCAAAACAACGTTTTTTGATGTATTCGCCAGACGAGACTATGAATTTGGAAAATGGCCTTCGTTTCAAAATTTGGACAAATTTCTTCAGATTGCGCCTTTGCGGTATTAAAAATGTCTTCGTAAGCAATTGTCTAATTCTGTAAAATGTTCGAAGACGTTTGGTACTGTCTTGGCCGTATTCAATTCCGACTATACTTTTGATGCGATTAGGGTTGTCAACCCGCAGTTGCAGCAACTTGTTCTGGGTCACAACCCGAAGTTTACACCTTCGTTTAGTCCCCTGAAAATCAGAATTAGTCGTACATTTTGAAAGTGAGAATATGCGCGCAAAAAAAAAGAATTTGCGCTAAAATTTGCTGAAGAATTACATAACAAAAGGTACCTTGTATTAGATGGTTCGAAACAAAAGTTTACAAAAAATTATAAATGTACTTGGTCAGTTAAAAAAAAGCACCTTCTAGTCCAGAAGAACAAGAAATGCAAGAAATGTTTGGTCTGTCCGATTTACCACGGAAGAAATTGTTGGTATGTTCGGTTTGACCGGTGTATTGAATTTCAAACGCCAGAAATCAACTCACACATACGCACATACCCACACACACGCACACACACACACTGAAGCTGACAAAATCTGACTTTCGAAGTTTCAATTCATTCATGCCATATAATAAGCAACAACGTGTAATCATTATGAACGCATTATGATAACGGCAAACATATCAATAAGTGGTCTTTTAGACGGCAGTTTTTGATGCTCATTTGGCCTGTATTTTGTCTGATAACGAATCAGTTCATTGCCAGTCACCATTTTGTACCAATGAGTCGAAAAACGAAAATTATTGAGCCAAATCATGTCCTTTTTGATACGTCTTATGATTAGATTTACTTGAAACTATCTAATTTGCACTTTTTCCTAGCTTTCTACGTAAATTGGAACATTTTCTATGTGTAATTAACTACTCGATTCTAATTGGCGCCACTTCAAATCAGCTACAAAAGCCATCAGACAACAAGAAATGAATTTTGAAACTGAAAAAACTCGGAAATTTGTCAAAACCCAAAAATGGTCAAAACTGAAAAATTTTACAAGTTGGGACCGAAAATCTGTACACCCCCCCCCCCGATTTTGGGAACGCAAAACCCGAGCAACCCGAGGTTATGGCAGACGGTTAGGGTTACCTCTAAGCTACTCATGGACCCAACGAACGTTGTTGCATCAGACCCACAAGTGTGGCTATTAGCACTTATATGGTTCAAAATTGGCATTTTTCGATATTTTGTTATTTTTTGTTAAATTTCCTAAGCTGTTTATTTTAATATACTGTAGATGATCATTAAAGGTCAAATGCCGTACATTGGTGGCATTTAGAGCCACGTAATAACCATCTGTGCTTATGTCAACAAAAGTAAATTTTGCAGTAATTTGACATTAACTATGTAAACAATGACATAAATCATTTTCTTGATTAACCAATCAGAGACAAGTAGCAATGATGTTATAAATGATAAATATTTGATTAATTACTTTAACCCAATTATTTGATTAGTGAAATCGAATTGTATTTAGAACCATTAGAAACTGTTATACAGAACAGTTGGCTCTCAGATTGACTAAAATTTGATTCTTTAACAACTTTAATCTTTTTGCTAAGTTTTGCTAGATCTTAACATCCTGCGAGTTTTAAATTAGTTGAGCTTACTTGACGAGAAGTTAGCAACAATACTAGCTACTGGCTGAAGCCTTACAAACTTCAGCACGAGATTGAGCATAGATTATCACTTAGGATTTTCCTAACTTCAATCAACAAAATTAAAGTTGCAGTCCTTTAATACGTCCGAGCGACTAATTATTTCTGCGAGATCGTTAGTCAATCGAACCCAGTGATGAACCAGGCCGGCGCAAAACTCGAGAACCAGGCTGTGATATATCGGTTCCGCTGAGATTCTTGAGCAGCCGCAACACCTTGAGTTGGTCTCTTCAACTACCCAGAACAATTCACGGGTCTTTAGGTGTTGCTCGGCAGGCGTCTAAACTTGGAACGTCGGTTCAGCGCCGGTACGTACTCTTTGATGCGACGTGCCCAAAAAATGTTAGCAAAAGACTGGGCGCGGGCGTACCGTTTACGATAATCAAACTCGTCGACGTCAACGATTGACGGAATTGCTGTTGCTTGGTTACCGTGTAGGAAATGATTAGGTGTTATTGCGCCTAGGTCAGACGGGTCGGCTCTTACGGGCGTTAGCGGGCGTGAGTTAAGTGGGTGTTCGACGAGACAGAAAGTAGTGTTTTAAACTTCGTCAGTGAGGCGGCGAATACCGAGGATGGTGTTAAGTATTTGCTTAAAACTACGTACCAGCCTCTCCCAGATGCCACCTTGGTGTGGCGCACTGTGCGGTTTGTACCTCCGCTTAATGCATTTATGGGCAGGTTCCGCTGCACTATTGATAGTGTTCCACATTTCGTTATTCTCGCGTAGTTCTTTTTCCGTTTGTGCCATTTTCTGACAAAATAACTGTAGGTGTACCCCCTACGTGAGACGAACCGCTCCACTCCCATTACACACAAACTGTCGTCCATGGACGAAACAATTTTAAGATTAACGGAGCAAGTAGTTAAGCATGTCAACAGGAAACCCCACCTCTACTCGTTAGTTCTACGCACAGTAGCGTAAAACGGGCCGAAGTAGTCGACCCCAGTGATCCTGAAGGGAGGAGACTGGTATGTGAGTCTTGCTACTGGAATATCAACCATGATGGATTGAATAGTGGCAGCCCCGAACGTTCTGCACTAGACGCAGTTGGATTTAATTGAAAGCAGTGAGAATATTAATTTGAGGATGGTATAACCTTCTTGTACTTTAGCCCGCACGTAGTCAATACCTTGATGATGACGTTTAACGTGGGTGTGCCTCAGGAACAATTTTAAAAATGCATGGCGTGCGTCAAGAACGATAGGATGTTTTACATCAAAGTCAACTTTGACCAACTGTTTGATGCGGCCGCCGATCGGATTAGATGATTTGGCCCAAAAAAGGGACAAAACGAAGCAACACAGCTACTCCGTTTAACGGGTTTGTTTTCGATATCTTTTCTCTCTGCATTGAATGACTCCCCATGGACAGGATACTGCAGATGACGCTCGGCTTCGTAAAACTCAATGGAGTCGACAATGCTACCATCGCCATCGGCATTACGGTAACATTCCTGAGAAAGTAACAGGTGGAGTGCGTACGCTGTTGTCCGTAGCAACTTTTGATAAGAACTGTACTTATCGATTGGAACTAGATGCTGGGGCTGCTCCTTAGATGACTTGGTTACGGATGCGACCAATAATGTATTGGTTTTGTCAATTTTCTTAGTTACTATACCATGTGTGATGTTTTTAACTACTTCTTTGCTTGGTTCGAACGATAATTGCTTCGTTCTCAAGAATTCTAGACCCAACACCCAGCTACTTGATTGCAGAACCTCAGCAGAAATACCACGAGTACCGGCGTCTGCCGGATTATCGCATGAGGCAATGTGGTTCCATTCATCGACGCTAGTGTATTCCAGTATCTCACACACTGTTTGCAATAAATTTTGGGTGCTTGCTCGTAGAATTAAGCCACTGCAAGAGAGTAGTGCTGCCAGTCCACAAAGAACTGGTCAACATGCACTGTAATGGCTCGAAAGATATCTCGTTTCAACCGAGCCACCAGTAGAGCGGTTTGCAGCTCTAATTTTGTGACTGTCATCACCTTTATGTGCTACGCAAGCCTTACCCAGGACAAATGCAAGCTCTGTTTGGGGTCAACTTGACGTATTTACCTGGCTAGGAGAAATGCGACAGCACTGAAGACCTCTTGAGAGCTATCGCCAAACATGTGTAGTTCTAGATGTTAAAAGTTTCCGGAATTGTAGCTCCTTGGTTTATTGATTTCGGAAAGCTTGGGTAGTTCTACACTCCATTCGAAGAACCTCTCAACAGTATCTTTTGGTAATACTTCATCCCAGTGCTGCCCGCTGACACGACAGGTGTCCCATAGTAACAGCCGGGCACCAACCGCACTAGGCTCAATAACAAGCGTTGTGTTGAAGACTTAGTTACAGTACTAGAGGTACCCAGACTCACAACTAGAATATCATTTTAGTGATCCCATTTCAACCTAAGCACATGCGAAGAATCCTACTTAGATAATGCTATTCTTTTTGGTTTGGTGGACAGAGGTGACCCATCAATTCGATCAGCCAGATTTAGTACATTGCTTACAAATTTAGAAAGCTTAAACCCAACTTGACGGAGAAGATACACCAACTCTTTCCATCTTTTGAGAGCCCTCTCAGTCGACTCCACCGAATCCAAGTAATCGTCCATGCAAAAATTTTCTAGGACGGCATTGGATGCTTCTGGATACTGACCTGTGATGTCTCGGGCCGTGCGCTGCAATGTATAGATAGCGCACGTGGACGATTCTTTATCCCCAAATATATGGCGCGTGTTTTGATATACTACAACATTTGTTGTGGGGACCTCCTGTTGCAAAAAACGCAGTGACGGCTGCTCACGGTCAAGTACATCAAGCTGGAGAAACATACCCTCGATATCTGCAGGCACGGCTAATTGATGAATTGATGTTGACAGAACCTAAGTAGCACATGGATTAACTTTTGTAGCAGGTCGGGGCTAGTGAGCAAAGATTTATTGAAAGAAGTACCGTAGAACTATGATGCACCATTTAGTACCCTACGCACTTTCCCCGGTTTTTTCGGGTTGATGACGGGATGATTTGGTAAGTACCACTCTATATTCGACCACTCTTCGACCATGTGGGCATCAAGGATTCACGTAACCTTTTTACAGGTCTTCACTGATAGTCTTAGCGTGATTTTCATTAAATGTTGTGTCTCTCGAGAGCCGCGTTTTGAGAGATTTGAGCTGTACCAGTGACGAAAAGTAGTTATTCAGGAGCTGGATGTTGTCATCAGCACATAACATGCCGACATCGTATCTTTGGCCGTTATGAAAAGTTGATGTTTCATGTACTTCCTGCGCACGAGCTTCTGCTGCGGATCGTGGGTCAATATGATTGTACGCGCCGTACGATTCCGTATCATACCAAGACTTAACCTGACAAGCTAAATCATAATCCTGTTCGACAATGGTTTTCAAACACGTTGAGACTAAACTTAAACTTAACGGAAATGGCCACTTAAAACGCAACCTATGGGAATGCGAACAGCAAACGGTGAGCACTTTTGTACTCTAACGGGCGGATGGCATGTTAGACATCCTGTCCAAGTATCATCTCAATTTTCCCATCGTTTTACTTTACTGGATCTAGGACGGCCAGATGTGGGAAATTTTTTTGCATGGACATCACGTCATTGATGTCGGAACCTACGTTTAATGTTTTCCTCATATAGGGGCGTACAGTTGATGCTTCGAAATCTTGATCTTTATGAGGTGCCACAGTCAATTGAACCAACTTTGTGTCGATAATTTTTTCCGTGTTTATACCCTAGACAGTCAGTTTTAATCCGGTACCCTGGAAACAGAGTCTAGCTGCGAGACTATCGGACACCCAAGAGTTACTGCAAGCGGTATCGCATAAATCCAACGCCGTAGTATTGGTACGAGAAGAAGCGTCAAGTTTAGTTTCGTGACCTGAAAGAGGCCTTTGATATCCGTCACGGCAGACAAAGTGGTTGTTTTTCTTGGTTGCTGTTGACCGGTAGATGGCCTACTAGTACCTGCGTTCGACTTCGAAATATTTATGTTGTTGTTTGTCGAGGGATTATTTGGAAAAACCCTTTCAGCTCTGTTCAATTAGGTTGTTACGGGAGCTGTTGCAACCATCCTCTCTACATTTACGGGGAATTGGGCATTGCCTAGACATACTTAGATACAAAACAACTAGAGGTTGATATTGACGGAGAATTGTGTTGCGGCATAAGATTACTCTTGCGTATTTTCAGCAAATGCCTTCGAAGCAAATTTTGTTCTTGTAACTGAGTTATTGGTATCCTCAGTCCTTGCTTTAGTTGCGGTATTCATCATTAAATTGTGCGCTACGACCTTCTCCTTTAACCAGTCATTAAAGCCCAGAAGAGTAGGTTTCACCCAATGCTTTTTGATGGTCAAGAATAACCATAACTCCGTCATACTGTGTGGTAGCTTCTGTACGGCAGTGTTGAGAAGCGCAGCACTCTTTAAATCGGAATCATATGACAGCGATATAAATACCCCGACAAAACTTCAAAGGTACACCGAATAGTTAATAATGTTTTTCCTATTGTGCATCTTCAATGGTGGAAAGCTCTTGAGTATATCCAAATGTGCACTTCCGACCGCATGTGGTTGAACAAATTTACGTTCTAAGGTCCTCAATGTGTCCTTGTACATTGCGCCGCAGTAGGCAAACTAAGCTATAGCTGTTTTAGCTTTACCAGTTACGAGAGTCTTAAGGTATGTCAATTTCATATCATCAGTTAGAGCCTGAGAGTTGATTGCGCTTCTAAAATTGACCATACCATTCGTGCCACTGTTGGGGATCCCCATTGTTTTAGGAAAACTTCCATTCGGGCAGTGCGTCATTCCTCTAGCTAGTTATGGCGTCAGCCAATGCTTTAATAAGGCTAGCATTTTTAGCTGCCGGCGCTGGAGGCGTTGGATGCGGTTGGCCGACCCAGCCCAATGGTATCGGAACGGTATGCCCAAATGTGGGAGGTATAACGGGCGTGACTAAAAGTGGCGCGATGTTGGTAGTTATACAGAAGACGTTAATGGGGGTGCTACAGGTTGCTGCGTGGTTGCTATTTACGTTTTGTGGGTCAAATGATTGCGGGATTGGATGACTGATGGCGGGGTTAGCAGTATTTGGGGGTAGGGTCAGTTGAAAGTTCTTGACAACGGCAGCATTTTTTGTCGCCTGGCTTACGTTTGGGTTGTTGTTTTGAGAAAAACTCCACAGGTTTGGGTTAATGTTACAGTGCAGGGAGTTTTCGGTGCGGTAGGACACGGTACCAGGCGGGCTTGAGGCGAATGGAGAATGCTTTGCTGTGGAATGTCTGTGGCTGGTAAGTATGTTGCTGTGCTTACTGGGATAGAGGACGGAATCAGGGAGAGCTGAGGAATAACTAATTGTTGTGGCGGGAGAAATGGTGGCGGATCAAATTTGGGTTCGGACTTGGATGAGATTACCCATGGGATGGGTGATAGGGAGTTGTGTTTCGTGTGGAATGTTGAATTGAGTTGGATTCTGTTGTTGTGTAAAAGGAGGGTTGGGCAGATGCAGCTGACCAGGCATTCTAGAGCTTTTTGGTCTCAAGTGTACAGTGGATTGATTCATGATTGCAGTTGACTGTGGGTTTGTTGAAAAACTAGGCGCAAATGTGTTGGAGTTCGATGATGCCAAAACAGGATTCAGGGTCTGTGGAGGTAGCATAAGTGGCTGAAGTGGTGAGAGTGCAACACTTTGTACATCGGCTGATTCTTGGTTCACTGTGTTCACCACACCACTGCCTGAAGAACTATGTGCCTGCTCGACCCTTCGATCACTGAGAGATTGCTGTTTTTGAGTATGGAGTTTTTCTCGATACAACGTCTCTTGCTGAGCAATAGAAGTTTCAATTCCTTGCCGTGTGTACTGAGATAGTTTTTCAAAATGAAATAAGTTACCTGCAACATTAGTTGGGTTTTGCTTTGAGGATTACTAGGGCCAGAATTTTGAACGGTAGGGTCACCTGTTGGTGAACCAGAACGACAAAAGTTTAATTCTCTTGTAGCGGTCAATGAATTACCGGGTGGAAACGAATTCAACCAATCGTGAAGAAGTTTTCGACTTCTATATGATTCTCTATCTCAATGCAAATTTAGTTCATTTGAGTGGTGACAAAACAATGAACGATTATCGATTAATTCGCCGTCATCTAATTTAGCAGCGGCAACACGCGGGTGTTAGTCTTCCTCCATTTCTAGAAGTTCCATCTAATCCATTTGTCTCTCAAGCTCCTTTTTTCTCATGGCAATTTTGTGTTTTATTTAGCGAGTTGCATGGCAGCTTGTTGTTATTTCTCAGCTTCTTCTTGTTTCAGTTTTGCCATGATAAAGTCATGTTTACGCTGGCTAGACGTTAATGACATTATTCTTCGTGAACTTTTCTTAGACTGCCCTTGAGGTTTAATGCCCTAGCATACGGTGCCTCGGTCAGCAACTGAGCCAATATAGCTTCTTGCCGGAAGCAAGAATTTCTCATAGTTCTTAGTTGCATGGTCCCACCATTTCTCAAGGGCAGGATAAAATGAATCTGGGTTCTCGGTTCTACTGGCCAAGTCAAAGAGTTCTTCATTCTTCTGCACCAGTTTACTGAAAAAATCCTTTAATTTAGAAACCAAGCGTTCAACTTTAAACCTTCTGTCCTGCTGATCTATGGCATCTGTGATGTCCTTATATTTGTTATGTAACTCAATTTTTAGATTAGATCTTTCATTAAAGAGCTTTTTCAATTTCTCTAGCTGCTCAGCCATGATATTGAAATGGCTAATTTGTCAAAGTAGAGCAACTTTCAACCAAACGCGTAGAATGAGGGTCATACAGAACCCAAATGACAACGACTTGATAACCAAGACGTCGAAGAGCAGGGAAAACGTTACCAATTAACGAATTACTGGGCGAATGTGAGTTTAAAAAAAGGAGAAGGCGTCTAACGTGCTTCTAAGCAAAGTGAGATTAAACAGGAAGACTTGCAACTGGCGAAAGAGAAACGGGTGGACGAAGCACAACGAAACGGGAAACGAAATGGAAGGGGCGGGAAAGACGGGCGAACGGCGCACACTGAAACAGGAAACGGAACGGAACGGGTGCACATGCGTGTAGGAGATGGGCAACGCAACGGACGAGACGGAAACGCTAAACGAGCAACGCACGACGAAACGGGAAACGAAACGTGCGGATCAGAATTGTTGGACGACGCGCTCACGACGAGGCCGGGAAACGGATGATTAGAACGGAAGTGTTGAGAGAGTAGCGCTGAACGAAACTGAAAGACGGGAAGGAACGGGCGGGAGACGATTAAGCAATGAGCGGGAAGTCGGCAAGTACTATGCTAGCAGACCACCGCAACAAACTCAACCAAACAAACTAGCCGTAACTCCAGAACAAACTTAAGTCACACCCTAGGAAGGAGGAGAGATGCTACTGCAAGACAAACTAGCACAAATAATTATGGGGCTTACAATACAAATAACAAACTAATTTACGGCAAAGCAGTATTTCACTAAATGGTTGAAAAGAGCAAGAAATTTACTAGCGGTAACTCCAGAATAAACTTAATTCACACCCTAGCAATATTCAAATCTAAACAACCGATCAGCAAACAAACAAAATTAAACAAACTACAGCAAAAGTTCAATACTATGCATCGATGAAAGCTGGAAAAGCGAAGAAACAATCTAGCCTTAACTCCAGAATAAACCTAAGTCAAACGCTAGAAGGCAAAAACCCAAACCAACTCACAATTATACAGTTACACGAAAACAAACAGCAGCAAAAATCAATATACCACAACAGGGGTGCTAGTAAATTAATAAGTTGTAAAAGTCAGCAACCAACTAGCCGTAACTCTAGAAAAAAATTAAGTCACTCCCTGGAAAGCAAAAAAGACCAAACCAACCAACCAGCATACTACCTTAATCAACATACTGCAACAAAAACACAACATAATTCATCATATATGCCAACATACTACAGCAAAATCCGGAAAAGTAGACGGAGGAAACGAAAAGCAAAGTTTTGGGAGAAGCCTCGTTCGAAGGAATAGAGGCTTCGGGATTGTTCTTTGTTGAATTAGAGGGTTGAAGTTTTTGCAATCCAGCGGTCTCAGACTCAGACTGGGAGACCAACTTTACTGAATAAGAAAACGGAACAAGGACAATTGAAGAGTGAAAGGACAAAAAGGACGCGTACGAAACGTTACATAAACGAACCACGATAAAAAAATTCTGGGAACTTGATAATTTTTTTAGGCCGGAGGTTGTGGATTTATTCACATATTTTCTTTGTGTTTTGGATTTCACTCAACTGACGAACCTTCTAGATGAAAAAGCATAATTTTGCAGAAAAAATTGACCAAATCTTGAAAAATTTAGACAAAGGCATAAAATTTTGTCGAAATTTTATGCCTTTGTCTAAGTTTTTCAAGATTTGGTCAATTTTTTCTGCAAATTCGTGATTACGGAACGGTTATCCAGTGAACTGGATCGTTTATCAATATTCTGTACTGACTTTCAAAAATTTTTTAGAATTTCATCGAAATGACCACAGATTTTCAAAATTGATCAATTTAGCATAATGTTTTCTTTATTTTCTCTATATAAGAGGTAATTTTTTGATATACGAACCGACTTGATCACTTTTTACAAACTTTTGACAATTCGACCAAAAATTTCCAAAGTCGATGTTTTTCCGTCTCAAAAATTTATGTTTGTGGGGGTTAATGGTGACGGGTTAAGAATTTTTTTCACTGTAGTTGTTTGAATTTAATACTCCAAAAAATATCAAAAGTCAGGGGCTGGGTTTTCTAGACTTGCCGCTTAAACAGGCTATCATCCAAAAATATCACGCAAAAGTTTTTGTTCTGTTTTACAGTTTTTTTGTCGGGGAGCCGTTGCCGTTTGAGATTTTGCATGAAAAAAGTCTGAAACCCACTTCTTCAGTTTGCAAAGGAATAGAGGCTTCGGGATTGTTCTTTGTTAAATTAGAGAGTTGAAGTTTTTGCAATCCAGCGGTCTCAGATTCGTGTCAGTGAACATGCTGTAGATTCCCTATGTGCCTCCTGCATTGACATCACTGATTCATTTGGGATAAGTTGACAATTAATTCGTTTGACGTCATCGGCACAGATCCACCGACCAATCCCGTATTGCCTCCTTGAGGACACACTGGAATCTTGTATTGATGACACAACCTCATCAACGCATCTGTCTCCTCAGTGCTCTAGGAGTCAGAATTGATTGTTCGTTCCGGTTCTCTTCACCAGCACTTCGGGTCCTATTCAATCCTTTCCAATCCACTTTAAAAGGTGCTGTATCCACAGGGTCTGATATGACATCTCTCGATCCCAACACGTGTTCTAGTTTGTTCAATATTTGTTCACGCGCCCGGGTCGAGGTTTTGACAAAAAATAATGTAAGATTACCGGTGAATAGCGGTGAAAAAAAACTTTTTTCACCGCAAAGCGCCCGCATCTTTTAGCGTTGAATGCGCTGAAAGCGGTGAACTTTTGTAAGAATAGCGTTGAATTTTGCGGTGAAAAATTTTTTTTCACCGCATTCACCGGAATTCTTACAAAAAAGAAACTCCCGTACAAGGGTTCGAACCTCTACCTGATGCGTGTGACCAACTTCGTAATCCACTGCGCCATCTGTCACTTACTTCAATGATATTTCCTTTGAATATAAGATAAGCGTTGAAATTAGAGCGGTAAATTTTTGTAAGATTTGCGATTTTAGCGGTGAAAAATTTTTTTTCACCGCATTCTGCTGGTAGCTTGTGTGTTGTATATATATATATATATATATATATATATATATATATATATATATATATATATATGTAATTGAACGCTAATTGAACGCATAAAAGTAAAGTGTTTCAATTTTCTCAACCAATCACATTCGTTGAAATTTCTACATTTTGGTACGTCTATTTGTTAAGACGTCACCGTTTTTTACATAGAAAATCTCATGTTCAGTTTTCATCAAGGCTTTGCTAGTAATGATTAAAATAATTTCAATTTGGTACAGTTTGTGTGTGTGTGTGCGTGCGTGTGTGTGTGTGTTGTATATATATATATATATATATATATATATATATACAACACACAAACACACGCACGCACACACACACACACAAACTGTACCAAATTGAAATTATTTTAATCATTACTAGCAAAGCCTTGATGAAAACTGAACATGAGATTTTCTATGTAAAAAACGGTGACGTCTTAACAAATAGACGTACCAAAATGTAGAAATTTCAACGAATGTGATTGGTTGAGAAAATTAAAACACTTTACTTTTATGCGTTCAATTAGCCTAAACTGGACAAAGCCTGATGCTAGATTATAATTTTTCCCGCATCTGGTCATGCCTCGCGGGCCATGGCCATGCCTCAGCGGCCCGTGGGACTTGATATGAATCTATCACAACCGAACTTGGACCAGTTTCCCCGCAAAAAAATATAATTATTCTATTTCGGCTTATCGCGATTTCTGAACAATTTTACGTTAACACGTATATCATATATCATATATATATATATATATAAATATATATATATATATATATATATATATATATACAACACACACACACACACGCACGCACACACACACACACAAACTGTACCAAATTGAAATTATTTTAATCATTACTAGCAAAGCCTTGATGAAAACTGAACATGAGATTTTCTATGTAAAAAACGGTGACGTCTTAACAAATAGACGTACCAAAATGTAGAAATTTCAACGAATGTGATTGGTTGAGAAAATTAAAACACTTTACTTTTATGCGTTCAATTAGCCTAAACTGGACAAAGCCTGATGCTAGATTATAATTTTTCCCGCATCTGGTCATGCCTCGCGGGCCATGGCCATGCCTCAGCGGCCCGTGGGACTTGATTTGAATCTATCACAACCGAACTTGGACCAGTTTCCCCGCAAAAAAAATATAATTATTCTATTTCGGCTTATCGCGATTTCTGAACAATTTTACGTTAACACGTATATCATATTTTAAAACATGGAGAATGTGTTGAGCTATCAGCCAATCAGAAAACAACATTCCTATTGTCTCAATTGTAATTGGCCAGCAGTAAAATTTCTATATTTTGGCACGTCTGCCAATTTCACTAGCGCCGTAAAAAAACATCCAAAACATGACAAATCATCATATAATACTTTCAAACCCATTGGTAATAGAAGAGGAAAGAAAGTGATGGAAAGGGAGAACCTAGTACGAGGAGACTTGGTAATTTCCTGTTCATACCGCTGTCTGTGAGAGAGAATCCTTCAAAGAGTTTTTATTGTCAGTCTTGGTCCGGCCAAATTAACCCCTGATGCCTTCCCGTACCCAACTCCAAGTGCGAATCAGTACTGGGCAATTGTAAATGCACGTCTCCCATGTAATATAATTTGCTCGCTTTCTCGCTTGAAATTTGATTCTTTGAAGCGCATTAGAACGGCGCAAAAGACCTAACTTCAACAGACGACGTGGCGGAGTAAGAAGGACAAACACCTAAGGAGATGGAGAGAGTGGGTTCGATCCCCGTACAAAACTTTATTTTTGCACTTGTATTAAGTAAGACTTGCCAAGTCTGACAAGTCTTATATGTGTTATGATCATAGCTCTGAATCAGTATTGATATCTTGACTTGGAATTATATTTGCCCAGTACTGATATTGATTTAGCGTTAAGTACGGGTTGAACACCATTGCCGCTGAAACTGAATGTTTAGTGAACTCATTACCATTGACTTGAGAAGCGAAAACCACGACAGCGTACTTCTTACTCGCAATCACTTTATACTGGGACGACCATTCGCCGACGTACCAGGACTTGTGCTCTAAGAGTCTTTCAACTTGAAGTCAAACTCATCAACTCAAAAACAGCAGCATCTTGAAACACCAGTTATAAAAGCATGGCCGTAGGTTGAATCGAATTAAAGAACCATATGATCACTGAAAAGACGTTGAAACAGGGAAGAATATGGAAGAAACTGCACCAGAAGGGGGCTACGCTGTCCGGCTGACGGAGGAATGGACAACCCAAGGAATCAGGCGATTTGATGGTGGCACCAGGGTTTTCACTAGACCCGGCAGAAAAGCCTGGTCAAACGAAATGAAAACTGCTTTCAGTCTTTTAAACCGACAGGCTGCTAAGTTCTATCAGGTTAGGGTTGCGGACTTAAAGCCCAGGAGGATATGGTTTTTAGATGGGTTTTGAGATGGTTTTAAATAATTGTTCGAAAAGTCTTGCTGTAAAATAGAGGTGATGTTTTTTTTTTGAAACTCGGATGCAAAATTATCTTCGGTATGGACATACTTGATATCGTATAATGGGATTTCAACTTGAGTAGGTTACGTATTAACGCGACGTACTCCTGCGAAACGTTTCAATAGGAACTCTTCACTAGCGAATCGCCGTAACCCATTTCAACTCTAAGATGAATTAGAGTGCCTCATCTGGGTTATAAAAACTGAGTTTTGAAAGGCCATAAACGATATTAAATCTATAACTTCT
>NW_027449758.1:2500-17500 GCF_964194025.1 Convolutriloba macropyga
GTGGTGACTCATGAGCAAGTAGTTAGGCGCCTTAACCCAACTTTTGGTTCATCCCACATCGCCGGTTCTGCTTACCAAAAGCGGCCCACAAAAAGCTTGCATTCATAGTCCAAGTGCAATTAAGTCACAAGGACATCTCACCGATTTATAGTTTGAGAATAGGTGAAGGAAAAATTTTCCCCCATTCCTCTAATCATTCGCTTTAACCGATGAAATTGCTTTGCGAAGATTTTTCAATCTTGCTCAAGCTTTTGCTATCCTGAGGGAAACTTCGGAGGAAACCAGCTACTAGATGGTTCGATTAGTCTTTCGCCCCTATGCTCAGGTCAGACGATCGATTTGCACGTCAGAACCGCTTCGGGCTTCCACCATGGTTTCCCGTGGCTTCGCCCTGCCCAAGCATAGATCACCATCTTTCGGGTCGTGTGCTACTTGCTCTGGATCAGTCATGCAATAAGAGCAAAACCGTCCGTGGTTGCGGGACACCGAATCGGCGCCCTCACCACACAAAGTAGTGCAATTCATAAAAATTACACTGTTCACTTTCATTTCGCGTGTGCGCTTTCAATGAGCGACAACACTTGCAAGCAACTCACACTCCTTGGTCCGTGTTTCAAGACGGGCTGTAGAGAGCATTGAATAGGAAGTTGAGGTCAGACAGGCAATCAAGATCAATTTATCTCATTTTGTTTAGAATCAACAAGAAGAATTCCGAGGAAAACTTCTGCTCGATTCATTAACAAGATTTGCCAAAAGACGACAACTACACTACTCGGTAGCCGAGAATATAATATCAAGGCATTGAGTATGGTAACGCTCACTCCAGTTCCCCTTCA
This sequence comes from Convolutriloba macropyga, assembly GCF_964194025.1. Lineage (NCBI taxonomy): Eukaryota > Metazoa > Xenacoelomorpha > Acoela > Convolutidae > Convolutriloba > Convolutriloba macropyga. Next base: position 3,337 of record NW_027449758.1, read on the forward strand.
ACAGTTTCACGTACTTTTCACTCTCTCTTCAGAGTGCTTTTCAACTTTCCCTCACGGTACTTGTTTACTATCGGTCTCGCTTTATAATTAGCTTTTGGAGAGACATATCTCCAGCTTCGAGTTGCACTTTCAAACAACTCTACTCATAGGAATGAGCCATTATGACTGGTATCGAAAATGACCTTTACAGGATTTTCACCTTCTTTGATGCTACTTTCCAGTAGACATCAGGACAAATTCACCAGTCTAGCATCAAACCATACCGGACACCGAGAAATGTTGCCATTTCTCTTCCCGATGAGCTTTTCCCTGTTCATTCGCCATTACTAAGGGATTCTCAGTTGATTTCTTTTCCTCCCCTTACTGATATGCTTAAGTTAAGGGGGTTCTCTCGCCCAATTCAGGTTATGTAGTTGATTGTCTCTTAATTGGTTCACTGACCAATATGAGACAGAAACCGATTCAGCAGTTTTGTTCGCTACTACTATCAAACACAGGTCGAAGTTTCCATTCAGTCATTAATTCCAACTTTCAAATGTTGTTGTTTCAGCTTTCGCTTACTAGAAGCAACATAATACTCGCTGCAATACAGACCTCGGGAAACCCTCACCGTGAATAAGGTTCACTCACATATTTCACTACATTTTGCGTGGGATTGGAGATGAGGCTACTCGTTCTTGCTCAGTACTAGGCTGAAAATTAACGAAACTTCGTTACAAACGTTCACATGTTGATGTTTCCGCTTTCGCGTACTCGAAACAACATAATACTAGTCTTTGTAATTTAGTTTCATAATTTCAACTGTTCTCATGCAGAATTTTTGCTCATTCTTATCCCAAATTTTGACCTGGCTACTAGTTACACTCCTTGTACTTATTGCAAAATGACCACAAATTTCAACAGCTTTCACATGTTGCTGTTTCGGCTTTCGCTTACTACAGTCAACATAATACTCGTTGCAAAATAAGTGCTCGGCATCTGCAATTTTCCAAAGACGAAGTTTCGCCAGTTCAATTTTCGCTCGCCAATTATGGCTACTAATTCACACGGTACTGAGCTCAACAACATTAAATTTGTTCAGCAAGACTTTCACATGTTGATGTTTTGGCTTTCGCCTACTAGAAGCAACATAATACTCGTCTTGTTAGCTCATTCAATGAGAATAGCTTTTCCCGTTGAGAATTTTTGCCTTCAATTGGCGTTGTAGTGAGTTTGGCTACTCAGATCACCAAATACTTGTGACAATTCGAACCAGAAATGTTTTCAATTTTCACATGCTGATGTTTCGGATTCAACCTACTAGAAGCAGCATAATACTTGTATTCAACAATTTCTGTATCAAATCCCAGTTTTCTCTGGTGCATCTTTGCCAAACTATTCCAAACTGCCTGAGTCTGAATACCAATTACAGGTACTAGTAAATGCACGTTACTAAGGACTATATAGTTCTAGGTTACTGTACACAACGACGTTCACATGTTGATGTTTCAGCTGCCGCTTACTAGAAACAACATAATACTTATCGTGCATACCTTTCCATAACTTGTCCTTTTCAGATGCATTAGTTTCCCTTTGTCTTGGCTTCTACAGTCAGACTGGCTACTAGTAACAGCACAGTACTAATCACATATCGTTCTACAGTTTGCAGACAACTTTCACATGTTGATGTTTCAGCTTTCGCCTACTAGAAACAACATAATACTCGCTGTATACATTTGTAGTTCTCTATGTAACTTTCATGTGAAGAAGTTTCGCCAGTCTTTTTGACTGTCTCAAATCTGAGTCATGCTTAGGCTACTAGTTGCTTCATAGTACTTATCGCCTCGAGATCATTGAACAAAACTTGATTTTCACATGTTGCTGTTTCAGCTTCCGCTTACTAGAAACAACATAATACTAGTCTCATTAAGTTCCGTCTCTTTGCAATTTTCTTATGAAGAAAATTCGCCATCACAATGACTCCAGCAGTTCTTGATCAAGGAATGCAATCATTGATCAGAATGCTATTATTTGAATCGGTTCTGCTTTAAGTGTTCCAATTTTATTGGAAGCACCAACAATAGAACATCAATGTGTTCAATCGAGAGTTATATAACCCTGAATCGGACGCAGTCAACAGCCGAAGCCGAGACCGCCTTTTGCGTTAGAGAGGTCGGTAAACAAATCTTGCGATTCATACCGAATTAACACATATAGCTGTGCTCCTCTTCGTAAAGCGAGCCAAGTGATCCCCTGTTGAAGGATGTATTTGGACCAATCTAGTAGCATTTGGTTTCCAACAAGCTCTCCCAAGTTAGCTTACTTATTGGGCTTTTCAACCAATTCGGTTGGCTACAAGCATCATCAAAGTACTAGCCACAGTTTGATCGCAAAATTCTACGACTTTCACATGTTGATGTTTCGGCTTGCGCTTAGCCTACTATAAGCAACATAATACTAGTCATATCATAGAGCGTGATCAGCTTGTGACGTTCTCATGATGAAGTTTCACCAACAGTGTCTCACTTCGAGCTTAAATCCAGCTACTAGTAACTACACAGTACTGACTGCAACGATAACTTTTATCTATACCTTTCACATGCTGCGCTTTCGGCCAGGGCCTACTAACGTCAACATAATACTCGATATAAACTTTTGTTCATGATGCAGCTTCCCCATGCAGAAGTTTCGCCTTCAAATGCTCTCTTGGCCATATGACGTAAGAAAAGGTTACTAGTAACATCACAGTACTAGCCACAGTTTGATTGCAAAATTCTACGACTTTCACATGTTGATGTTTCGGCTTGCGCTTAGCCTACTAGAAGCAACATAATACTAGTCATATCATAGAGCGTGATCAGCTTGTGACGTTCTCATGATGAAGTTTCACCAACAGTGTCTCATTTCGAGCTTAAATCCAGCTACTAGTAACTACACAGTACTGACTGCAACGCTAACTTTTATCTATACCTTTCACATGCTGCGCTTTCGGCCAGGGCCTACTAACGTCAACATAATACTCGATATAAACTTTTGTTCATGATGCAGCTTCCCCATGCAGAAGTTTCGCCTTCAAATGCTCTCTTGGCCATATGACGTAACACAAGGTTACTAGTAACATCACAGTACTAGCCACAATTTGATCGCAAAATTCTACGACTTTCACATGTTGATGTTTCGGCTTGCGCTTAGCCTACTAGAAGCAACATAATACTAGTCATATCATGGAGCGTGATCAGCTTGTGACGTTCTCATGATGAAGTTTCACCAACAGTGTCTCATTTCGAGCTTAAATCCAGCTACTAGTAACTACACAGTACTGACTGCAACGATAACTTTTATCTATACCTTTCACATGCTGCGCTTTCGGCCAGGGCCTACTAATGTCAACATAATACTCGATATAAAATTTTGATCATGATGCAGCTTTCCCATGCAGAAGTTTCGCCTTCAAATGCTCTCTTGGCCATATGACGGAACACCAGGTTACTAGTAACATCACAGTACTAGCCACAGTTTGATTGCAAAATTCTACGACTTTCACATGTTGATGTTTCGGCTTGCGCTTAGCCTACTAGAAGCAACATAATACTAGTCATATCATAGAGCGTGATCAGCTTGTGACGTTCTCATGATGAAGTTTCACCAATAGTGTTTCATTCGAATTGGTTCTGCTTTAAGCTCTCCAATTGTTTTGGATGAACCAGTTTTGCCCTTCGAAGCCACTTTTGTGAGCTTTTGTGGGTCTTTACCAAGAGGATATACCTCAAGGCCTCTTTCAATTCCTTTAAGTTCTTTCAACTCCTTTACAGTTTCTAGGTTCACATAGCTGCAAACCTTATTTCTAGTTTTAAGTCTGGCCAACTTGGGGAGAGTTGGTGCAGACCGTGACCAATTCTAGTAGGATGCCACAACAAGAATGTGATCAACTTAGCTTGTCGATGAACCTGCCCCACATTCAAACAACTCTATCGCCTTTTCCTCGTATAGTTATATGCGAGGGCCTCTCATAGAGAGCGCTGTTAGCAACCTTTTCCACATAGACGATAAAGTTGTGAGTGTTTTGCACATGGCTGTTGTCATCACCACGTGACGAGTCAACTCAGCTTGACTCTCTACACTCCGACAAGCTTTGCACATACGCCTTTAGTTCAGTATGTGTCTTTAATCTGACTCCGGTGCCTCAAGCCGGAAAAATTGTCAGATTATGATCATTATCGGTTAGTCATCCCGATGCAAGATCGTATCGTACTGTCTTTGTCTACCTCCAGATTCCGAAGAACAGGAGGAGACTCTCCCAGACCTACATATCTGGGAGAATGTTCAGAGGGCGAGAAGCTGTGGATTACTCTCCCCTAAGAACTGACTAAACTTTACCCTCGTCCAAGGTAAGTTTATTTTAGCTAGCCTTCTATGTAAAGGATCTGAGGCTAAGCTGTGTTTTTTCGAGCCTTTGGCTCGGAGCAAGTTCAGTGGGCGCCCCGAGTAGCTCAACTCTTTCCCACTGAACAGCGCAACGCTCTGTCACTCGCTGGGATTTTTGCGTGTCGGTTCTAACCACGCGACTTGTGGACCTTTTTAGGCCTTTCTCATTCACAAGTCTATAGCTGGGCTTCTATAACCCAGCTTCTGAGATCTAGATAGCTGCAGTTCTGCTAGGCTGCTTTTGCTAACTAGTCTCCCTTTAAGCAGTCCCTTGCCATGACTGCTGAACTATGTATCCACACAAGTAGTTTTTGAGCTCGATACATAATTCGAGATTGGTTGCCAAGCAATCTCTAGCGACAGAGCGTCATGCGCACTACAGACATGGCCTCTACCAGCAGCCATGCCCGAAGGAATCAATCACTGATCCTTCCGCAGGTTCCCCTACGGAAACCTTGTTACGACTTTTACTTCCTCTAGACAATTAAGCTCGATCCGCTTCATCCCGTTGCCGGAGACCGAAGTCCCAACAGTAGGAATTTGCAATTCTTGCTTAACTATCCAATCAGTAGTAGCGACGGGCGGTGTGTACAAAGGGCAGGGACGTAATCCCTATGAGTTGTTGACTCATAAGTACCAGGAATTCCTGGTTCACGTCTGCAAGTTACAACAGACGATCCCCTTGAAGCGCTGTACTTTTCTCTGATTGCCCAGTCCATTTCGGACCAAGGGCTGAGTACTCAATCTAAAAGTACACAGTGTAGCGCGCGTGCAGTCCAGAACATCTAAGGGCATCACAGACCTGTTATAGCCTCACTTCATCTGCGGTATTTAATTCCGCATAGTTCCTCTAAGAAGTGTTTGAATTCACATATAGTGAATTTCATTATTTAGATGGAGAAGATCTCGTTCGTTATCGGAATTAACCAGACAGATCACTCCACTAACTAAGAACGGCCATGCACCACCGCCCATATAATCATGAAAGATATTCAATCTGTCAATCCTTAAGATGTCTGGACCGGGTGAGTTTTCCCGTGTTGAGTCAAATTAAGCCGCAGGCTCCACTCCTGGTGGTGCCCTTCCGTCAATTCCTTTAAGTTTCGATTTTGCAACCATACTTCCCCCGGAACCAATAAACTTTGGTTTCCCGGTTAATCTCTTGCCAAGTCAAGATCGACTTTGACAAATTGTAGGTTGGTATAGTTTATGGTCAGAATTACGAGGGTATCTAATCCTCTTCAATACTCTGACTTTCGTTCTTGATTAATGAAAACATTCTTGGCAAATGCTTTCGCAGTAGTTTGTCTTGCCACGATCCAAGAATTTCACCTCTAACGTAGCAATACAAATGCCCCCGTCTGTTCCTTTCAATCATTACCGCACTCAGCCAACCGGCATCAATCGAGTAGCGGGTCATTCTCCATTATTCCATGCTTTATTATTCGATCCCAAAGGATGCTTTGAACACTCTAATTTTCTCAGGGTGAAAACACCGTTTCCACAGTTCGTCACATTTAAGTGCAAACTATTTCTTCGATGCGAAGGATGAGCGGAACGAGTCAACAGATTTAACTGAAGACCATGTTGCCGTTCTACTCAAACAGATCCAACTAGGAGCTTTTTAAACGCAGCAACTATTGCATACGCTTGTAGAGGCTGGTATTACCGCGGCTGCTGGCACCAGACTTGCCCTCTACTCGTTCATCAATGGAGCTTTTAAGTCCATTCCATTCTGATTACAAACCATAAAGGTTCATATCATTATTTCTAGTCACTACCTCCTCGTGCGGAGAGTGGGTAATTTGCGTGCCTGCTGCCTTCCTTGGATGTGGTAGCCGTTTCTAAGGCTCCCTCTCCGGAATCGAACCCTGATTCCCCGTTACCCGTCACAACCATGGTAGTCCGTTACACTACCATCATAGGTTGATAGGTCAGAAATTCGGAAGTTCCGTCCCCAAGCCGAAGCTATCTGGGATCTTTCAGTTACTAGGACTCATCACGGGATGTGTCTGTACTTAGCAAATCACCCGGTGTAGTCTTGTAAAAGTCTCCGACAGTGTCGGACAATCAGCATGCATTAGCTGCAGGGTTACCGCAGTTATTCATTTAGCTTGCAAATCAACTAATAGATAGTAACTGATTTAATGAGCCATTCGCGGTTCCACTTTTTCAAGCTTCGCTTGCACATGCATGGCTTAGTCTTTCAGACAAGCATATGGCAACTGACAGGATCAATCAGTTTAATTGTACTTTGAACAATCTTTCGATTTGTTCGAATTTAGAAAGACATAGCCTTGCGGCCTCGTCAATCTTGCTTTGAGCTTTTTAAATCACGAAGAGTTTCAATGCATGCTTTGGCATGGCTACTAGTTACTACACAGTACTCTACACACTTAGAGTTACCCACGATTACACATTTCACATGCTGATGTTTCGGCTCGCGCGTACTAGAAACAGCATAATACTATGTGTACTGGTAGATAGCGCTCTGTGAGCATTTCCCATGAGCAGGTTTTGCCCTCCAAATCTCTGTTCTACTGTTACCAATACCGGCTAACAACTGTATCATACTAGGGAGAATTGACTCATGATTTAAAAACCAGATGTTCACATGTCGATGTTTCGGCTCTCGCCTACTAGAAACAACATAATACTAGTCTGTTAAAAATCTCAATCACGCCGCCTCTTCAGATACAGAAGTTTTACCTTTTATTGGTTAGAGAACAGCTTTCCAGCTGTCGACATGGTTACTAGTAACAACACCGTACTCAACACAAAAACTTTTCAACTTCACAACTTTCACATGCTGATGTTTCTGCTTTCGCATACTAGAAACAGCATAATACTTATTGTTTTGTCAAGTAATTTGTGTGTCTTTCCCATGTGAAGTTTCACCGGTCAACAATGTTTCCCTGACCAATTACGGCTACTAGTAGCTGTATAATACTAGGGAAAATGATTGAGGATTTAATATCAGATTTTCACATGTTGATGTTTCGGCTTTCGCCTACTAGAAACAACATAATACTAGTCTGCTAAGAAATCTCGCTCAAATTGCCTTTTCACATACAGAAGTTTCACCTTCTATTGGTTAGAGAACAGTTCTCAGCTGTCGACATGGTTACTAGTAACAACATCGTACTCAACACAAAAATTCTTCAACTTCACAACTTTCACATGCTGATGTTTCTGCTTTCGCGTACTAGAAACAGCATAATACTTATTGCTTTGTCAAGAAGTGTGTGTGTCTTTCCCATGCGAAAGTTTCACCGGTCAGCAATAATTGCCGTGTCCAATTAAGGTTACTCATAGCTGTATAATACTAGGGAAAATGATTGAGGATTTAATATCAGATTTTCACATGTTGATGTTTCGGCTTTCGCCTACTAGAAACAACATAATACTAGTCTGCTAATAAATCTCGCTCAAATTGCCTTTTCACATACAGAAGTTTCACCTCTTCTTGGTCACTGTACAGATGATGCTGTCTGTTCTTTATTTGGTTCTGCTTATTATAAGGAGGGGCATCACTCCTTCCTCCTTGGTTTGCATGCATTAAGCCTGCTTTGTGAAAAGCGTATCTTTCTAGCTTTTCTTCGCCTTACTCGAGTAGGACGATACAATCCAGACATTAGTCAGTCTTGGTGTAAAGTCACTGAGTATTATTCGGTTCTGCTTTATTCAGCAATATGCTGTATAATTGTTGTAATTTGCGAACATATTTGTTCTCAGTTCCGAACTACTAGCGACGACAGATTACCAGCGGTCATGAGCCATCAAGGTAGTTCTTTGGTGCATCAAGTAGAGAGGTGCCATCAAACAACACTTCCCTAATAATGCTACACACATAGAATTTGCTACAGTGCAGCTTTTTACTTTGCAAAATTTGCGCACAAATTTTGCATAGAATAAATGTTTTATCAAGATTTTTAGATCCCCTCCCTTGAGAGAACGTTACTCCTTTAAGTGAACACCCCGCGGCGTCCTGTTGTTATTGCTTATAACCATTTCGCAAGCCGGAGGCATAATGCACTACGCAAGCCGCTACTTTGGCACAGAGGCACCTAGTTTTACACCCGGGACTTCAGGTGGCCCAGTTTTACACCCAGTACAGCGGTGCCAGTTGGTAACCCGGTGGATCCTCGGAGACCAGACATGATCATAGATCAAACCCGATGTATGCTACTCCTGAACGTATAGTATCTCCACTGTGCAATGAAATTATCGTTCGTTTCGGGCCTTCCTATACGTTCAGCAGACAATCGCTAGGAATTCACCTCGTGACCCGTGGTGACCACACTGGATTTCAAGTTTATTGATTTGGACAGACCTGTCATTTATTTTGCTTTTCAGCTTCAGTTCTGCTCGATCTAGCTTGCCTAAGGCTTGATCTCGCTTTGCTCACCCCTGTAGGAGCCTCTACTAGTACCACTCGGAGTAATGGGGAATCCACCAGACCTAATCGATGAATGCCATCAAACAACAAACATCATACCCGGCTTCATCAGGCATATTTTATTACTTCCGAGAGGTACTTTAGTATCAGATCTTTCTCCATGCCTCTTATGAGGACCCGTCAGACCTTTCGGTTTATCGTTTAGCTTCAGTCCTGCTCGATCTAGCTTTCCCAAGGCTCGATCTAGCTCTATTCGCCCCACTAGAGGGCTCTCTAAGACCCCTCGGTCTTAGTGTTAGCTCCGGTACTGCTCGGTCGTGCTTGCTGAAGGCCCGACCCAGCTTTAGTTAGATTCTCGTACTTTCTCTTGGCCTCTCTAGGAGGACCAGACAGACCTCTCGGTCTATCGTTTAGCTTCAGTCCTGCTCGATCTAGCTTGCCCAAGGCTTGATCAAGCTCTATTCGCCCCGCTAGAGGGCTCTCTAAGACCCCTCGGTCTTAGTGTTATCTTCTGTAATGCCTAACCAAGCTTACTACAGGCCTTGGTCAGGTCTTTATCGGTCACCGATTAGTAACAGACCAATCATAGGGCCTTCCACCCTATCCGGGTTGAGGTCTTTAGTCCAGCCATATTTTGACAAGACACCTCTCCCTAATAATGCCCCACACATAGAATTACTGTCCATGCAGTATTTAACTTGTGTTTTTTTCTAAAATTTGATTTTCACTTTTTGGAGGTTCATTTGCTCCTCTGACACTCTTTCAGCTTCAATCTTACTCGATCTAGCTTTCCCAAGGCTCGATCTAGCTCTATTCGCCCCACTAGAGGGCTCTCTAAGACACTTCGGTCTTAGTGTTAGCTCCGGTCTTGCTCAATCGTGCTTGCTGAAGGCGCGATCAAGCTTTAGTTAGCTTCTCGTACTTCCTCTTGGCCTCTCTAGGAGGACCAGACAGACCTCTCGGTCTATCGTTTAGCTTCAGTCCTGCTCGATCTAGCTTTCCCAAGGCTCGATCTAGCTCTATTCGCCCTGCTAGAGGGCTCTCTAAGACCCCTCGGTCTTAGTGTTAGCTCCGGTACAGCTCGGTCGTGCTTGCTGAAGGCCCGATCAAGCTTTAGTTAGATTCTCGTACTTTCTCTTGGCCTCTCTAGGAGGACCAGACAGACCTCTCGGTCTATCGTTTAGCTTCAGTCCTGCTTGATCTAGCTTTCCCAAGGCTCGATCTAGCTCTATTCGCCCTGCTAGAGGGCTCTCTAAGACCCCTCGGTCTTAGTGTTAGCTCCGGTACAGCTCGGTCGTGCTTGCTGAAGGCCCGATCAAGCTTTAGTTAGCTTCTCGTACTTTCTCTTGGCCTCTCTAGGAGGACCAGACAGACCTCTCGGTCTATCGTTTAGCTTCAGTCCTGCTCGATCTAGCTTTCCCAAGGCTCGATCTAGATCTATTCGCCCTGCTAGAGGGCACTCTAAGACCCCTCGGTCTTAGTGTTAGCTCCGGTACAGCTCGGTCGTGCTTGCTGAAGGCCTGATCAAGCTTTAGTTAGCTTCTCGTACTTTCTCTTGGCCTCTCTAGGAGGACCAGACAGACCTTTCGGTCTCTTGCTTAGCTTCAGTCCTGCTCGATCTAGCTTTCCCAAGGCTCGATCTAGCTCTATTCGCCCCGCTAGAGGGCTCTCTAAGACCCCTCGGTCTTAGTGTTAACTCCTGTAATGCCTAACCAAGCTTACTACAGGCCTTGGTCAGGTCTTTATCGGTCACCGATTAGTAACAGACCGATCATGGGGCCTTCCACCCTATCCGGGTTGAGGTCTTTAGTCCAGCCATATTTTGACAAGACACCTCCCCCTAATAATGCCCCACACATAGAAATACTGTCCATGCAGTATTTAACTTGTGTTTTTTCTAAAATTTGATTTTCACTTTTTGGAGGTTCATTTGCTCCTCTGACACTCTTTCAGCTTCAATCTTACTCGATCTAGCTTTCCCAAGGCTCGATCTAGCTCTATTCGCCCCACCAGAGGGCTCTCTAAGACACTTCGGTCTTAGTGTTAGCTCCGGTCTTGCTCAATCGTGCTTGCTGAAGGCGCGATCAAGCTTTAGTTAGCTTCTCGTACTTTCTCTTGGCCTCTCTAGGAGGACCAGACAGACCTCTCGGTCTATCGTTTAGCTTCAGTCCTGCTCGATCTAGCTTTCCCAAGGCTCGATCTAGCTCTATTCGCCCCGCTAGAGGGCTCTCTAAGACCCCTCGGTCTTAGTGTTAGCTCCGGTACAGCTCGGTCGTGCTTGCTGAAGGCCCGATCAAGCTTTAGTTGGCTTCTCGTACTTTCTCTTGGCCTCTCTAGGAGGACCAGACAGACCTCTCGGTCTCTTGCTTAGCTTCAGTCCTGCTCGATCTAGCTTGCCCAAGGCTTGATCAAGCTCTATTCGCCCCGCTAGAGGGCTCTCTAAGACCCCTCGGTCTTAGTGTTAGCTCCGGTACAGCTCGGTCGTGCTTGCTGAAGGCCCGATCAAGCTTTAGTTAGCTTCTCGTTTTTTCTCTTGGCCTCTCTAGGAGGACCAGACAGACCTCTCGGTCTATCGTTTAGCTTCAGTCCTGCTCGATCTAGCTTTCCCAAGGCTCGATCTAGCTCTATTCGCCCCGCTAGAGGGCTCTCTAAGACCCCTCGGTCTTAGTGTTAGCTCCGGTACAGCTCGGTCGTGCTTGCTGAAGGCCCGATCAAGCTTTAGTTGGCTTCTCGTACTTTCTCTTGGCCTCTCTAGGAGGACCAGACAGACCTCTCGGTCTATCCTTTAGCTTCAGTCCTGCTCGATCTAGCTTTCCCAAGGCTCGATCTAGCTCTATTCGCCCCGCTAGAGGGCTCTCTAAGACCCCTCGGTCTTAGTGTTATCTCCTGTAATGCCTAACCAAGCTTACTACAGGCCTTGGTCAGGTCTTTATCGGTCACCGATTAGTAACAGACCGATCATAGGGCCTTCCACCCTATCTGGGTTGAGGTCTTTAGTCCAGCCATATTTTGACAAGACACCTCCCCCTAATAATGCCCCACACATAGAATTACTGTTTATGCAGCTTTTCACTTGTGAAATTTTTAATTTTCGCAATTATTATAGAATAAGTGTTTGCGCAGCTTTTCATAGGTCGAGCTCTAGCTAGCTAGCTCAAGCTAGCTAGCTAGCTCAAGCTCAAGCTATCTAGCTCAAGCTCAAGCCAGCTAGCTCAAGCTCAAGCTAGCTAGCTAGCTCAAGCTCAAGCTAGCTAGCTAGCTCAAGCTCAAGCTAGCTAGCTCAAGCTCAAGCTAGCTAGCTCAAGCTCAAGCTAGCTAGCTAGCTCAAGCTCAAGCTCAAGCTAGCTAGCTCAAGCTCAAGCTCAAGCTAGCTAGCTAGCTCAAGCTCAAGCTAGCTAGCTAGCTCAAGCTCAAGCTAGCTAGCTAGCTCAAGCTCAAGCTAGCTAGCTCAAGCTCAAGCTCAAGCTCAAGCTAGCTAGCTAGCTCAAGCTAGCTAGCTAGCTCAAGCTCAAGCTAGCTAGCTAGCTCAAGTTCAAGCTAGCTAGCTAGCTCAAGCTCAAGCTAGCTAGCTAGCTCAAGCTCAAGCTAGCTAGCTCAAGCTCAAGCTAGCTAGCTCAAGCTCAAGCTAGCTAGCTAGCTCAAGCTCAAGCTCAAGCTAGCTAGCTCAAGCTCAAGCTCAAGCTAGCTAGCTAGCTCAAGCTCAAGCTAGCTAGCTAGCTCAAGCTCAAGCTCAAGCTAGCTAGCTAGCTCAAGTTCAAGCTAGCTAGCTAGCTCAAGCTCAAGCTAGCTAGCTCAAGCTCAAGCTAGCTAGCTCAAGCTCAAGCCAGCTAGCTCAAGCTCAAGCTCAAGCTAGCTAGCTAGCTCAAGCACAAGCTAGCTAGCTAGCTCAATCTCAAGCTAGCTAGCTCAAGCTCAAGCTAGCTAGCTCAAGCTCAAGCTAGCTAGCTAGCTCAAGCTCAAGCTCAAGCTAGCTAGCTCAAGCTCAAGCTCAAGCTAGCTAGCTAGCTCAAGCTCAAGCTAGCTAGCTAGCTCAAGCTCAAGCTCAAGCTAGCTAGCTCAAGCTCAAGCTCAAGCTAGCTAGCTAGCTCAAGCTCAAGCTGGCTAGCTAGCTCAAGCTCAAGCTAGCTAGCTAGCTCAAGCTCAAGCTAGCTAGCTCAAGCTCAAGCTCAAGCTCAAGCTAGCTAGCTAGCTCAAGCTAGCTAGCTAGCTCAAGCTCAAGCTAGCTAGCTAGCTCAAGTTCAAGCTAGCTAGCTAGCTCAAGCTCAAGCTAGCTAGCTAGCTCAAGCTCAAGCTAGCTAGCTCAAGCTCAAGCTAGCTAGCTCAAGCTCAAGCTAGCTAGCTAGCTCAAGCTCAAGCTCAAGCTAGCTAGCTCAAGCTCAAGCTCAAGCTAGCTAGCTAGCTCAAGCTCAAGCTAGCTAGCTAGCTCAAGCTCAAGCTAGCTAGCTAGCTCAAGTTCAAGCTAGCTAGCTAGCTCAAGCTCAAGCTAGCTAGCTCAAGCTCAAGCTAGCTAGCTCAAACTCAAGCTAGCTAGCTAGCTCAAGTTCAAGCTAGCTAGCTAGCTCAAGCTCAAGCTAGCTAGCTAGCTCAAGCTCAAGCTAGCTAGCTCAAGCTCAAGCTAGCTAGCTCAAGCTCCAGCTAGCTAGCTAGCTCAAGCTCAAGCTCAAGCTAGCTAGCTCAAGCTCAAGCTCAAGCTAGCTAGCTAGCTCAAGCTCAAGCTAGCTAGCTAGCTCAAGCTCAAGCTAGCTAGCTAGCTCAAGTTCAAGCTAGCTAGCTAGCTCAAGCTCAAGCTAGCTAGCTCAAGCTCAAGCTAGCTAGCTCAAGCTCAAGCCAGCTAGCTCAAGCTCAAGCTCAAGCTAGCTAGCTAGCTCAAGCACAAGCTTGCTAGCTAGCTCAAGCTCAAGCTAGCTAGCTCAAGCTCAAGCTAGCTAGCTCAAGCTCAAGCTAGCTAGCTCAAGCTCAAGCTCAAGCTAGCTAGCTAGCTCAAGCACAAGCTTGCTAGCTAGCTCAAGCTCAAGCTAGCTAGCTCAAGCTCAAGCTAGCTAGCTCAAGCTCAAGCTAGCTAGCTAGCTCAAGCTCAAGCTCAAGCTAGCTAGCTCAAGCTCAAGCTCAAGCTAGCTAGCTAGCTCAAGCTCAAGCTAGCTAGCTAGCTCAAGCTCAATTGGGAGCGCTTTTCTCGCACTCTGATTGGCTGCCACTGTTAGGCCATTTGGGAGCGCTTTTCTCGCACTCTGATTGGCTGCCACTGTTAGGCCATTTGGGAGCGCTTTTCTCGCACTCTGATTGGCTGCCAGTGTTAGGCCATTTGGGAGCGCTTTTCTCGCACTCTGATTGGCTGCCAGTGTTAGGCCATTTGGGAGCGCT
>NW_027449758.1:22500-24054 GCF_964194025.1 Convolutriloba macropyga
GCAAAATGACCACAAATTTCAACAGCTTTCACATGTTGCTGTTTCGGCTTTCGCTTACTACAGTCAACATAATACTCGTTGCAAAATAAGTGCTCGGCATCTGCAATTTTCCAAAGACGAAGTTTCGCCAGTTCAATTTTCGCTCGCCAATTATGGCTACTAATTCACACGGTACTGAGCTCAACAACATTAAATTTGTTCAGCAAGACTTTCACATGTTGATGTTTTGGCTTTCGCCTACTAGAAGCAACATAATACTCGTCTTGTTAGCTCATTCAATGAGAATAGCTTTTCCCGTTGAGAATTTTTGCCTTCAATTGGCGTTGTAGTGAGTTTGGCTACTCAGATCACCAAATACTTGTGACAATTCGAACCAGAAATGTTTTCAATTTTCACATGCTGATGTTTCGGATTCAACCTACTAGAAGCAGCATAATACTTGTATTCAACAATTTCTGTATCAAATCCCAGTTTTCTCTGGTGCATCTTTGCCAAACTATTCCAAACTGCCTGAGTCTGAATACCAATTACAGGTACTAGTAAATGCACGTTACTAAGGACTATATAGTTCTAGGTTACTGTACACAACGACGTTCACATGTTGATGTTTCAGCTGCCGCTTACTAGAAACAACATAATACTTATCGTGCATACCCTTTCCATAACTTGTCCTTTTCAGATGCATTAGTTTCCCTTTGTCTTGGCTTCTACAGTCAGACTGGCTACTAGTACAGCACAGTACTAATCACATATCGTTCTACAGTTTGCAGACAACTTTCACATGTTGATGTTTCAGCTTTCGCCTACTAGAAACAACATAATACTCGCTGTATACATTTGTAGTTCTCTATGTAACTTTCATGTGAAGAAGTTTCGCCAGTCTTTTTGACTGTCTCAAATCTGAGTCATGCTTAGGCTACTAGTTGCTTCATAGTACTTATCGCCTCGAGATCATTGAACAAAACTTGATTTTCACATGTTGCTGTTTCAGCTTCCGCTTACTAGAAACAACATAATACTAGTCTCATTAAGTTCCGTCTCTTTGCAATTTTTCTTATGAAGAAAATTCGCCATCACAATGACTCCAGCAGTTCTTGATCAAGGAATGCAATCATTGATCAGAATGCTATTATTTGAATCGGTTCTGCTTTAAGTGTTCCAATTTTATTGGAAGCACCAACAATAGAACATCAATGTGTTCAATCGAGAGTTATATAACCCTGAATCGGACGCAGTCAACAGCCGAAGCCGAGACCGCCTTTTGCGTTAGAGAGGTCGGTAAACAAATCTTGCGATTCATACCGAATTAACACATATAGCTGTGCTCCTCTTCGTAAAGCGAGCCAAGTGATCCCCTGTTGAAGGATGTATTTGGACCAATCTAGTAGCATTTGGTTTCCAACAAGCTCTCCCAAGTTAGCTTACTTATTGGGCTTTTCAACCAATTCGGTTGGCTACAAGCATCATCAAAGTACTAGCCACAGTTTGATCGCAAAATTCTACGACTTTCACATGTTGATGTTTCGGCTTGCGCTTAGCCTACTATAAGCAACA